>NW_010319891.1:134886-142382 GCF_000700745.2 Antrostomus carolinensis
AGGCAGCACTGGGCAGACGGCGTGTGCCTGACATGCTGCAGTCTCCATACCACACTCAGCTTGGCTGAGGCACAATGTCCCTGACCTGCAGCATCCCACCACCTGCTGTCACAGCCCTGAGTCATACCTAAAAAAAATCACCTACTCACACATTTTTTTTTTAAAGAAAACAACAAGAAAAACAAAATCTGGCCAAAACCTTTCTCTCCAATATGGATATATTCCACCCTGCCTCCCCACAGAGACCCACACCAAAGATTGCACAGCACATTACACAACACATCACAGAAATGCTTCTTCAGCATCCCCGCCTTTACTCTTCACAAAGAAGCTGGGCTACTTCTCTCCATCTCCCCAGTCCCTCTGCTTTCTAATCAGATGTTGTTTCACCTCTCTCCACCACCTACACCTCCACAACCACCCTCTCTCCTTGAAAGAAGGTTTAAAGGCAACAGCTGACAGGATCCCTCTGTGATGCACAAGGAAAAGGACACATCTGTCTTCAGGCAGAACATGGAGAGCCTTTTGGAGAGGGGAAACAACCCTCTCTGCTGCCTTTGTTTATTTTCTGTATCCAAATGTGTAACAGGAAATTAAGCAGTTCACCTTTGTTAAAGCACTTTTGCGTCCCACAAATGCAGGAGCCAGATGGTGTTCTTTCTTTGTTTTAAAAGATTAAAAATGTGAAAGAAAGGAAATGGCTAGAAGCTAATCCTCAGCCTGGAACACACTCACATATCCACATGCCCAGTTATCTGTGCTCATGGGGCCTGGGCAGGAGCAAACATGGGGACCCAGCAGACTGAAGTGAGTCAACCTGTAGAGAGGTCCAGAGCTGTCAGTGTGTCAGCTTTGAGGTGGAATCCTTCACTGTGTTCCCAGAAAATGACAAATTACAGTATTCTCCCTAGACCACAGCTTGGACACACCAAGCAATATTTTCTAGAAAGCACCTGAAGCAGAACTTTGCTCCAGGTCCTACTGTTGGGAATGGCAGGCTGTTGACAAGAGAGAGCTGCTGTGCACAAACACTGAGAATCAGACTTGGGTATTTCACCAGACAGGATGTGGTTGTGACCAGGGACAGCACCAAAGAGTTTCAAAGTTCAACTCTTCAACCACATCTCCACCTTCCATAGGTGAGACCCAGGAGCAGTTTAGTTCTCAGACTTGAGCTCATTTGCTCTCTGTATCCATTAAAAAACCCTCACTTGGGGTACATTGGTGGATTTTACAATAGGTCTGTGAACTCAAAAGGATTGTCTCAGGAGACTTGAAGAGCTAGTTTTCATGCGAGGGATGTTAGGAACTAAAATTGTGAGGAATTGTGCACAGATGCACAACTGTTGTGAAGCCACATTGTTTTTCTCACCTACATTTGCAGGAGAAAGGGAATGCTGCTTCTTACCAAAGTCAAGTCTAATACAGTCAATTCACGTGAGCCCCATGTGGCTCTATTATTTTCACAACCAGGTTTCTGTTCAAAGGGTTGACTATTCTTGTTCATAGGGAACTTAGAAGTGCAGATTACCACTCAGAAACCAAATAGATTTCCAAATCTAGAGACAGCAAGGCTCACACCTGTTTTTGCAGAGAATGAATGCAGCGGTGCTGTGCAAAGGCAGAGGGACAGGAGAGGACAGGTATGAGATAGTGGTGATGGGGAAGGACTGAGACTGTCACATAACCGTGAGTTGAACAGAAGGGTGAATAATGTGATCAGCTCCATCTGCTCTCCAGGTAAACATGTCCCACAAGGCAGTGATTAGAGAAAGAGATTGAGAAATGAGTCTATCTGGCTTCTTCTCATATGTTGGGATGAGTGTGGCTGGGCTGTAGCTGGAGGAGGGATGAGAAACACTTGGCTCTTGGACTTCTGCTCTTTGCTGGGGGCAATATATGGCCTGGATGGACTTCCCACCTTTGTCACTGAATCCTGCTTTGGCTCTGGGCAAGTCACATAGACCCTCTGCCCCTCACATCACCAGTGTAAATGTGGGCAATCAGAACCTTATTTTGCTAGGACCCCTCTTTGGACAGTAACAGAGAAAAGGTCTCCATACGTGCAGAGCATGGACTTACTGATCAAGAGTTTTAAAAGTACCAAAAGTCAGTGACAACAGAGAAAGGAAAATCAACTAAGAACAAAAGGCTGTGCTGGTCCAAAGCTCAGCTCTTGCTCTGGGAAACAGGTGATAACTAGTTATTGCTTTGGTCATGCATGGCAATCTGTGTTAGCAGAGAAAAGTCCACTAAAAAGCCTTATGACACTGCAAGAGGTAGCATGGAGCAATCCTCAGCAAAGCATTTTGCACAGACAGGATGAGGTCTACAGGACACCATCACAAAGAAGACAAAAAAACCCACAACAGTCAACTGGCCTATGGAAATGTTTTCAGTTCTCACTTTTTTGGGGGCCCTCCCAGCCTTCACATGGCAACTGCAGCAAATTCTCCCATTGCAGAGAGAGGTCTTGGTGCTGCAGAAACAGAAGCTTAGCTGGGATTTTCTCAAGCAATGTGACACTGTCTGTGGTTGAGGTAGGTCTGACATGGCTGAAGGAAAGGAACCAGGCAAGAACATGGGGATCACACAGGCTGCTTCTTATCTTCCCTTGGGCTCTTCTCTTCCCCACTCACTGCTTCCTGAATTTTCTGCAGTGATGGGACCATAGTCACCTCTCTTCCTTTGTCACTGCCCAGTAACTGCACCAAGAACTTTTCCCAACATGGAGTTTTGTGCTGCACAGTGAATATTGGTTCCCTCACTGGTAATTAAACGTAGTGCTAAGCCAGTGTCCTGGGCTGGGAGAGGTGAGAGCAAAAGTCTGATCACATTTTTCCTCCTCCCCAACACAGTAACTCCACTTGGCAGCTGCCTATCTCATAAAGAAAACCTTCTGAATCAGATCAAGACCATAGGTCAACCCTTCACAGGTAGCTGATCGAAATCATCCTCAAAGCCAAACATCCAATGTTGTAACCAGAAATAAACCAGCCTTACTCCAAACATTAGGCTAGAAATCACTGCTCCTTAGCCTGAAGAGCCCTTCCCTGCTGGTGGATGTCCCAGCAACAAATACCCACTCCAGTGTGCTTCAAACTCTGCACATCACAGCTTCTCCTGTAGCTGAGGAAGGGTGAGAAACAAGCTGTCCCACCTGGGAGGCTGCCATCCCAGGCAGATAGGGTAGTACAGACAGGTACAGAGGGAGTGTTCAAGACAAGAGAACAGTGCAAGCACAAGTCACAGAAGAAAAGGCTGGAAAACTCATTGAGTCCATCCCCAGAGACAAGTGCAGGATTAGCCTCTGCACTAAACCCAGGCATTTTTATCTAGTTGCTTCCTGAACTTCTTTAATAACAGGCCCTCAGCTACCTACGTCTGGCAAATTACTCCATTGTCTAAATGATGACCCTGCTGGAAAAAAATGTTTTGAGGTCGAACCGAAATTGCCTATTATTTCCTCTTCCATATTTTATGCACTTATCAGTCAGTCTTTCAGTTGCCTTTTCACTAAGTCCCTGTATTAAGTTTCTTTAATCTAACACCAGAGGTCACAGCCTGCAGTCTTAGTCATCTCTTTGGATTACCTTTATCAGCGTCTTCAAAAAAGAGGGAGAAAAAATAGGAAGGAAGTAAGAACAGGATGACTTCAGAGCCATCCTAAAGCATGTGACTGTGTTCTGGGGTATCACAGAGAGGTTTGTGTGTAGGCATCTGCATGGATGTCTGAACTACAAGCGTGTCCAGGACTGAAAAGGAATGAGGACAGTGGTTCAGGGATGCCTGATCGACATCTGTGTGCATGTTTCAGTGAGCAAATAACCAAGTGAGTGAGCCCAAGAGCTCCAAAAACTGATTTACTGTAACATTTCCTAGTCTCCCTTTGCTCTGAGCATCTGCCGCTGGAGCTGCCTTACCCTGTAGTAATCAGTGCTGTAGACATCTCTTGACATCCCAAAGTCTCCAATCTTCACCAGCAGGTTGGCTCCGACCAAGCAGTTCCTGGTGGCCAGGTCTCTATGGACAAAGTGCTGGGAGGCAAGGTACACCATTCCAGAGGCGATCTGGCTAGCGATGTGGAGCATCTGGGATAGCCCTAGCTCCCCTTTGGCTTGTCGAGGCTGCCCATCCACGAGGATCATAGCATCTGGGCCATGTGCCCTATAAGGAGGAAGAAGCAAAAAGCATAGAGTTGGGTCTCAAAAGTGACCAGGAGATAGGAATCCCACACGGTCGCTCTTCCTGTTGGGGTGGCAACTAGCCCTCAACTCTGCACTGTGAGGACGTACACACAGCTGCAGTGGGAAGAAAAAAATAAAAGCTTATAAGAAAAGGAGACTGGGGGAACATTTGGTAGGTGAGTAGGTGTCATACATCCTTCTATGATCCTTGCTCTTCTGCAAGCAACCTCTTATGGCCACAGATGGAGAGAGACTGCCAGGACAGAAGGACCATTGACTTGATGCAACATGGACATTCTTCTCTGGCAAGACCTATGCAAAACTAATGAGCCTCCAGATATTTTCATGTTTGCTCCAGTTAATTTTTACACCTTGGAAACGTTCCCAGTGGTAAAGATAACACTCCCTTTTCTTCCACAGCCACCATTTACTTGGTTCCTAGTTTCTTTATTAATCCCAAACAGCTGCCTCTATTTCTTCCAAACACCATATCACCAAACAACCATCCCTGATCAATGCCAATACAGACAGAGATCACTGAAAAAGTTTCAGCAGAACACCAGCAGCTTCATTCCTGGAAAATGCCTTTTATACCCTGAGCTATCCCAGAGGTAACACAGGTACCATGAACTGTGAAGGCAGGAGCAGAGGCGCAAAGGTTGGACCTGGATGTCAGCAGATGCAATGAACATCCTGGGCAACAAAAGGAAATATTTTGCTGAACCAAGCGCATTGTAAATGCAGAACTTAAGGTCAGTCTCATTCCTGTCCTGTCTCCTTTTTAGTCCCCTCCCTCGCTGTGTACCAAGCCTGTCTTTGCTGTGGTCCCTCTGTGATGTCTCTTCCTCTGGTACAGCTCACCCTGTGGTAGCCTGTGTGAAGGTGGAACAACAAAAGCCTTCATATTTAGGGAAAAACAAGAGATTTTGCTGTGACCTTCCTCCTTGTGACTAAGATACTGTACAGCCTTTCCTCTGAGGACTTCATACTGTTCTCTTTGAATCAATTCTTGGCATTTCACCCCTGTCATCAGCAGTAATCCCACAGAGAGCTAGCAAATTGAAATTGCACATACAGAGCTTTCCCTCCTTCTTGACATGGGACTGAACAACCCACAACAACATCCAAACTGTTTCTCTCCTTTGTTTCTGTTCCTTAATTGCTCTGTTGGCTTGAGGGTGCACCAAGGGATTAGCATCCAGGTATTTGGGGATCAACTGATAGTTTTTCAAATGCCCTTGTCTTCAGTTACCTCCTGCTGCCCTACCGCTGGACATGTGGCTCTGAAGGTCCACTCCTGGTAGAGGGGACAGCTAGAAGAGGAGAGGAACTCCAGAAAATGAGCACTGATAAGCCAGAAGTGGTTTTGGGGAGCCATGAGTGGGTGATGCTGCAGTGAATGTGGGATGAGCTGGCTGGGAGCAGCACTGCAGGCAGCAGGGCTGGGGCTGCTGGAGGCATCTGAGAGGCTCATGGGCATGGTGGGACCAGCAGCACACTGGAAGAACTGCTGAGGGCAAGGAGAAACTGCAGAAGAGCATTTGCAGAAATGACTGCTTGATGTCTTATTTAAACACCCACAGATGGGTTTACCCCAGGAAATTACCTGGTGCTGACAACAGATGTCGACAGCAGGTGAAGCTGAACCAGAACTGAGCAGGTTAGCTAAAAACAGCAAAACAGGACAAACAATAGCTTCTAAAACTGTGCTGGACAGTTTGTGCCACTCACACCTTGCAGTTACACCATATTTAGCTGCAGCTGATACCTGTTGTCATCAAAGGTAAACATTCCTAGGTGAGAAGTGAAGGATATATTACTATCTCATTAGTGACACGTTTTTCAAATACAATAATGACCCCTAAAGAAATGTTTGTGTCTGAAGGGGAACAGATGATGTTTAAAAAATGGTCAGCCAACACTTTTATTTGACTGGCTCTTTATACATCCTACTATATAGGACATATCTTGGTATGTTCTATATAATACATACACCTCCCTCCTTTCCTTTCTCCATCCCACATGGTTATAGTCCATGTCCTGGTTTGTGCTAGGATTGCTTTCTTCTTTCCAGAAGAAAGAAGGAACAACACATTTATGAGACTAACAGGAGGGAGTTGTGTCAAGAAGCCTGCAGGGAATAAGAGAGGTATCTGCCCATCTCTTCTTGGAGAAATGAGTTTAACTCAGCTTCACAGAAAGGCCATAAGATTGTGTGGATCTTCTGTTAAAGAACTGTTGGATTTTTTTCTATTATGGAGTGATGAAGGCTTTTGCCAGCATTGGGAAGAAAATCACCCCTCTGGCTTCCTCTGCTGAAATGCCTCTTTCTGTCCCAAGATGATCTGACTGTGGAAGGACTGACATAAAAACATCAGAATTATGTAACTTTTCAAACAAAATCTATTGCCTTTCTGAGTTAACAGCAAATGGCAACAACTTGCTATAGACTGCAAAGAGGGTCTGTAATGGCAATGTGCAAATATCCCTCCTTCAAATTTGCTGCTACCACAGACAGAAAACAAAAGCTAGAAAACCAGTATCAGAAGGAAAGGGAAGAAGTGATGGAGATACTCGGTGAGCAGAGAGGAGAGATGGTTGCTGCAGACAACCCGAGCAGTGGGTCTGTGTGCCGGGGAGTGTCCAGCCTTGTCACGCACACAACCCATGGACAGTCTCGAGCCCTAGGGACACCGTGCTCGCTGGAGAGCAATGCCCGTTTGTCTCCCTGGCAGAATCTTTTCACTATCCCTTTTCTATTAGCTAAGACACCACCATTGCAGTCTCCCCTTGGGTAAGCTGTTGCACCACTAGCAATGGTCTTCCATGCAGGGGCCCTGGGAAGCATGTAGAGCCATCCCAATACATGCCACCTCTAGCCCAGCTGGGAAGTGTTGGCCCTAGTGCCTCTCCTTCCCATACCAGTTAATTTTACAGACCAGTAGAATTCTCTTTTTTCTCTGGGAAGAACACAAAGGCCTAACAACACTTAGGGGAATTTATTTATTGTGCTTTTCTCTTGGAAACTTGGTCTAAAGTGAGCCTCTTCCATTTTACTGCTTTTCCAATTTCTGCAGTTAAACTGAGAGAAGTCCATCTGACTGTCTCTTATAGACTCCAAGTGTCCCTGGCCTCCAGTGCCTGGGAGCAACCATCTCCTGTTCTGGGCTGGGTAAATCATGTCACAATAAAAAATGATACTCACCAGGGATGTCCGGCACTCCTACTCCACCGACCTTCTCTGATCCCCTTGCAGTTCCTGTCCCCCAGAGTTTCTCACCAGCAGAAAGCTGGCCTGACAAAGAAAGC
>NW_010319891.1:142423-157987 GCF_000700745.2 Antrostomus carolinensis
GTATAAGCTCCTTTGTCCCAAAAGGCAGCTTCCTTTGGGATGCAGAGGGATTTCACTGCCTATCACACACCAACATGCGGAGAAGGGAGCTCGTAGCTGCTGGCCCCACAGCCACATGAGAAGGAAAAGCTGGCAGCTAAATGCAGCTGCATATGTGAGGCTGCAGTCCTGGGGACCACATATCTGGAAAGTTTATTTTCTTCATAAAGGCCAAAGGCAATACAACAATGAGTTTTCTTCTCCAGTGCCATCAGGACAGGCCCTGGCCTCCCAGGGCATGAGAGTTTCTCAGACATGTCCGAGGGTAGGGCTGGGATGTGGGGGGTGTGTGGGTTCAGCGTGATACCAGCCTTAGGAACACACCATTGTGCAAAGCAATTCCACAAGGCATTGGCAGTGGGCTTGAGAGACACCTCTGAGACAATGCAAGAGCCTGTTTTGGACTATACTGCTTGGGAGGTCAATTAGAGCGGAGAGGGAGACCATGCCTCAGCTGTAATGTCTGCTTCCTCTAAGGACAATAAGGTTACTGGCTCTGCCAGAAAAAAAGATGGGTCAATTTTCTGCTCTTCCTTGTGAAACACTTCAAGAATGTGGTCTCTTATGCTCTATTTTAGATTGCCTTCCTCCAGTCACAAGGCTGAGGCACTGTCCTTAACACTGCATCTCCAACCTGCGCCAAACCACTGATTCAGGCTGTAGGCAGAGTTTGATCTGGTGCTGCTGGAAGGTTGCTGAGACCCTGCAAGACAGGGTACCACAAGAGAGGGTCCCAGGGTAACAAAGTCTGCTCCCCTTTGAACATGGGTCTGAGGAGTTCTGCAAAGCTGATGTAGCATCAGCCTTCACTTGTCCTACTTTGTCAAGGATATCATCTATCCAGAGCCTGAGACAGGGACTAAGCTATAAAATCGTATTCAATCTACCCACAATTATGCCAAAATGAGGACGGAAACCAATGAAGGGATGTCCCTAGCTCAGCCACTGTCTTGCAAGTGCCCCAAGGTTGCTGCAGACAGGTTGGCACTGCTTGGTAGATGAAAGAATAAACCTTCTAGGGCCTTCCCCATAGCTCTCCTAGTGTAGATGATTTCTTAGAAATTAAAACCTCAAGGAAGGACCTGTGTTTTCTGGTCAGAAACTGACTGTGATAGTGGAAAAACAATCACTGAGTGTATCCCAACCCCAGATCTAGACCTGCTGTGCTCAAGCTTCTTGTTCCTGCTGCAATCATGTTCACACTTAGCAGTCAAAACATGAAAATATCAAGGGTCCAATTTTCTAAATACTGGGAAATAAAACTACTAATTATTTCAAGAGGTAAGTACCACTCCACTTGCACGCAGGTTTCAGAGCATAATTTCTGTATCGTGGGAGAACAGCACCACAAACATCCTCCCACTGTTGCTCCCTGTCCCTCACTGCTGGCAGATTCAGGGCACACAAATGATCTGCCTCACGCTGATGAAATGGTTCAGTGATGATTCGGGGGAAAACTCCAGCAATTTGCATCTCTCTAGAGGCGGGGAAGGCAATTATGGCACTTTGTCAGGCCTTGCCTCGCTCTGTGAGTAGTGTGGTGCCACAGGTTAGGGTATTTTGTATCTCAGTCAGCATCTCTGTCTGATGAGGCTTAGGGAACAAGGACCAGAGGTGGACTCCACAGGCACTGCCTGAGGCCCCTCCAACATTTTTCAGGTCTTTTCTGAATATAGAAATGAGAACTAGAGATCAGTAAATGACCAGGATGCCAATCAGACCAAGGACTGCAGCAAGTCTCTCAAAGGAATATTTTGGTTCTGGTGCTATTGAACCAGGAACTGGGTGACATAGGGAGTGATAGCTAGTGGCCGTCCTGCTTCAGCAGGGCATGGTTTTTCTGGGTGGATGGGATTTGGAGCTGCTGACAGCCATGGCTTCACATCCTTCTATGCCCACAGGGCAGATAGAGATTGCACCCGTGTTTCCTGCAGCTTCAAATGTGCTGGGGACGGAGAGGAAAAGCCTAGTTTCCATAGCTCACAGGGACCATCCCTAAGACTACCTAAGAGGAAATGCTGGGGTAGTGTTAATAAAGCATCAAATCTGATGAGGACCATCATCTCCTACAAGCTGTCCTTGGAAAAATTGACTCCCATTACCCAGCCCACCAGCATCCACATGGTAGTGGTGTCACTGGTGCACCACATATCTATAACAAGGCACACTGAGTCTGCAGAGAGGCTGTACAACATCTCCCATGCTTTCCTTCACATGTACCTCAGGAATTTGTTCAGGTCGCCATGCTTCATGTACTCAAAGACCATGATGAGTGGGTCACCATCACCACACACGCCGTAAAACTTGACGATGTGCTCATGCTGCAGGTTGGTGAGCAGCTCTGCCTCCCTCTGGAAATCCTTGCGAGCTGCCAAGGTGGGGTCTTTCAGCGCCTGAAAGAAGGGGCAGAGATACACACAGGGTGGGCTCAGGTGGGGGTGAAGCCAGAATAAACAGGTCACAGCATTGCAGAGGAGCTGATGAGGAAGATACGCAAAAGAAAACACTGCCACCAGCACAGTTGCACTGGGAGGGCTGGTGGTAGGTGCCGGTGACACCACCTCAGCATTTTGTTCATGTAGTTACCAGCCCAGCAGGTTCCCCAACTCATTTCCCAGGCAGCAGCAAACACACCTCAGAGGGTAATAGCTTCCAATTATTCCCAGCTTGGGCAGGATTTGTACTGGTGACCTAGGGGCAAATGGTTTCATATCTCATTATTATTAAATTCCTGAGGCAGCCAGTCCTTGCTATCTGTCTTTTATTTTGAAATAGCTGACTACACTGCCTTTATTCAGAAGACAGATTTGCCTGGCTGTGCAGTTATTGCGTGGATTTTTCAAACCTCCTCTGAAGAAGGACACTGTCAAGTCTTTTCTCATAATTTTAAAAATCATGTTTTTAATCCCTGCTGTTTATAACAGCTCCCCTGGCAGATGGATGTTGAAATCAGTATCCTTATTGAGAATATCTCATCTTCCACATTGCCATCGCAGGGTAGCTCACAGGCTCCAGGCTGTGTGGACCAGCCTGACGTCATGGGGTTGCTGTGAAGACATTACTGTGGGTGCAGCTGGTGATTGGGGAGAGTTTTCCAGGGATGGAGTCTGGCTTGTCCATGCATTATTGTGCAGTTGCATCAGAGAGCTAGTTTGAAAGCAGTGTGTTGTCATCACAGGGTATCAAGGGTGGGCACTTAGTAAAAAAGTTGAAGTCCATAACGTTTGACAAGATGTGATGGTCACAAGAATCAGCATGGTCTTTGCAAACATTTAAGGAAATGAAGAGGCAATTCTGGTTTTGAGTTGCTGGGTCTCAGCTATATTCCCCTCTTCCTCCACATGCCAGGACTGTTCAGTACCAGTTCTGGGTCTAATCATGCAGCCTAACACGAGTCAAACAGGCTTCAAGCCAACTTGTTCCAGTTACCCCCAGTTTCAATCTGATGTGCACCAGGACCCTCTTTGCGGCGGGGTACATTAGGTAGCTCTCCCATCACTTACACACAAATCCACCTGTCCTCTTTTCCCCATGGCTCAAATCTCCTCAGGCTGACAGGAGAAGTGGCACCAGGAGGTGCAGGCTCCAATTTATGAGCAAAAAGGGATGTGAAGCATCAGAAAGCTGTGCACAGAGGAAGGGCCCGAGCACACTCCTAATGCCCCTCCGGTTGGTCTGTGGCACTGCTGGCTGCAATGCCATACACAGCAAAGGATGGACTCCTCCAGAGTAGCTGCTTTTCCCCTTGGAGCAGATCTCCTGCAAGGTTTTTACCCAAGCCTTAGAACATTGCCTCATCTTCTTCTTCTGCCCCCAAACTGCTAGTCACATGGCACAATTTTATTTTAATACTATGTCCTCTGGGATAGCTTGACTAGAGATATTTAGATGGATGTTCGTTACACTGTGCAGATGGCAAAGCATCCATCCTTATCTCAGGCACCCAATTACTTTTAGTCATTTAATAACTTCATAATGTTGATGCTACCTTATTTTTCTTGTGGAAAACAGTCCCCTCCCCATCTCTCTTTTCTCCCTCTTTTCCTGTAGTTGCATGTAATATTTCAAGCTGCAGTGAGTTTGGCTTTTCTCTCTTTCACACACAATCGTTTCTACAAGGTGTTAGGACTGTAACTTTGTAAATATCACACATACAAAAAAAACCATTATTAAAAAAAACAAACAACACATTACTAAGGTTGCATAGCCAACCATTTAGAAATAAGGGAAACAGGAGCTGGAAGTGGTGGAACAGGGAAAGACAACCATGAATGGAGGAAGAGAAAGGATGTCTCATCAAAACCACTGAAATATCTCTCCAAGGAAGGTTTGAGGCAGACTGTATTTGCGCCTCCATCACATGATTCCTACGTGATATCTGGCAAGTCACTCAGCATCTGCAGGTTGTAGCCATTGTCACGAAGTGTCAGTTGTTCCAATATTACCTGGGAAACACCATCCCATGTGGCATTATGGCTGGGTTGTCTGCAGGACTGGAAAGGCAGGTCAGTAACTCCATCCTCCAGCTAAGTAGATCCTTTCAGCTCAGTTTCCCTGTTTCTCCATCTACCCTTTGCAAAATGGGGATGATACAACCCCAGCACCTTGCTGGAAGGCTGTGAAAACAAGTGCACTCACATGTAGGGAGCTCTCAGACACAGGAGTGATCATCACAATGGAGCAGTCCACAGAGAAATGAAAAATCTGTGTTCAGAGAGCAAGCCCTGAATACCAGCCCCTCCAGCATTTCTACTACTTGACTTTGTAACCTCAACATTCTTTTGCTGAACACAGTTTTTGTGCATTTCTTAGGATGTTTTTAGAAGCAAGCAGAATAAAATAGGAAGCTTGTCTATACCATCACATCAAAATTCAGCTTATCTGCAGGGCTGCAACCTTTAGCTTCACTGAAAATCTGAGTCCATTTAATGGAGTAACACAGTCACTTTCTTTGGCCTTGGTATAGAGTCCCAGCAGAGGCAGATACTGGGCTGTGGACTCATCTGCCCTAACCAGTGCGTCCTGACACTGCCCTGAGCTGCAGTGAGAGGGGAGATAGTTCTCAGGCTCAGTCAGACGCATAAGATCTTCAGAAAATGCAGCCAAATCTCAACTTAATATGTAAAGCCTTTTTTTCTTTCTTTTTTTTTTTTTTTTTTTTTGCTCCCCAAGAGTTTGAATGTAGCCCAAATTAGAAGGATTTTTCCCTGCCTCTCCCCATCCCGAGCTGGCAAGAAGCCAGATTTCAAGGCCCTGCTCCAAAGCTGGATCTGTATGATCTTGCAGGATGAAAGGCACTCTGGAGATGTAAGCTCATAGTAGCAATTAACAGCAACAAATTTTGAAGTTGTTTCTGCCTACATGCAAATGAAACTCAGTAGAGACTTGAGAGACAGGATCGGATAAGGGATGGCTGACACTGATAAGCAGGTACCAGCCATATAATCAGGTAATTAATCATATGGGTAGCTGTGCTACTTCGGCTTTAACCAGTCTTCGAGGTGAAAGGTGTGATCTTGCAGTTCATGGCTGGAGCATAAGGGGATAAATGAGCTTAAAAGAAGGCTTGAACTGCCAATGATTAAAACAAATCTCAAGTAACTGGATGCCTCCAGCATCTTGGAGAGAGTGCTGGAATGTTTCTTCCTGTATAGCATCAGTTCAAATGTAGGTCTTCTTCCAAGAAGTTAGGAGGCATCAATTAACTCCCAGGGATTAGACTATGTGTCTCTGCCAACTGATGCCACTTGAGAGGAGAGCACACTTCTGCACTGAGCGGTCTCCTCTGCTCAGAGCCACACTGATGGGGCACAGCTCACATAAGAACCCTCACAAGGACGCAAATGGCACAGCACAAGCCAAGCTGAACTTGCTTCTTCAAGTTTTTTGCTCAGAATCACCAAAACTGGAGTAATCTGTGGCTAGGCAAGCAGGAGCTGAGTGGAGCCGAGCTGGGCTGTTTCGCCCATCTTGCAGCAAATTGATCCCAGCAAATTGGTTTGTCATGCTTAGCTTTTAAGTGCTCATTCTTGCCGAGGCTTTTTTTTGTTTGTTTGTTTCAGCTTCTGTACAAAGAGATAAAATCCAGAAAAAGAAGGGCCCCACTGGCCCATGGAGGGAAGGTGGAGTCCACATTGAACTGCTGCAGCTGCATTGGAGCTTACAGCTTCCAGACCAGCTTCTCCTCCCCGTCTGTCTCCTGGCTGCATCAGCAGAAAAAAAAGAGAGGCTTTGGCATTGGTGAGAATAGATGACCTTGAAGCGAAACACTGAAACTTTGTGTGACTAAGTGGATTTACCACAATCTTCAGCATCAGATAAATCTCCGCCCCTGGCCCCCAGCCCTCCTCCCCTGCTTCCCTTTCCCACAGAGACTCATCCAGCCCCTGCCGTACTCTCTGCCATTCACCCTCGGGATTTACCTTCACTGCCACCAGCATTTTGTCATTGGTGGGGCTGAGGTTGTAACACTCGGCCAAGAACACCTTTCCAAAAGCACCTTCTCCCAGCTCCCTCTTCAAAACGATGTCTCTCCTCTTAATATGCTGGACATCTGTTGGAATGAGGGGAGGAAGAGGGAAAGGGTTGAGGGAAGAATGAATCAGGGTTAATTCAGGGATTGGAAAACAACTTATTCAATTTTCTAGCAAGCTCAAAGGGTCTGAAATTGTTTTGCAAAAATAGCTACAGGGATTTTTTTTACCCACGCACGGAACGCAGCCATCTCTGGGATAGAGCTAGTCTCATGCAAAACATCTGCAAGGAAAGTACTTGAAGTTTATCACGTTTTCATTACAAGCTCACGCCAAGCTCGTCCTCAGAGAGAGGAACCTTTAGGGCAAAATCTGTTACAAAGACCTCCTAATTCACCTCCTGTGAGGCATAGCAAAGGTTGCATATTTCCTATGCCAGGCCAGACGAGATTAGAAGGTCCCGCTGAGTTTTGCATTTCAGTCGGGATCAGTTTAAACCCAAACTCAGACAGATTTTTGAGGCTGAACCTTGGCAAGCCAAAGCATTCCCAAAGGAAGGAGGACTACTGATCCCCATGCAGCTTAGGGCATGAGCAGGAGCTGGTTGGACATAGCGAGCACTGCCTCTCAACAAGACCCTGACACTGCAGCCATCTCCTGCGCAACTGTTCCCTCAGAAACAAGGTCTTCCCAGGATAAAATCACCAGCACAATGGACAAACTCAACCCATTAGTTTCAATGATCCTTTCCACTGGCATTTAGGACAGTGAGGACTGACAGAGAATAGCAACTGAGGTTTCAAGAAGAACAAAAGAGCAATAGCTATTCATTTAACAAAGGTGTAGAGGCCTATGGAGATTGGTCTGATCAGCTACCAGGGTCATTCATAAAGGCTAGATCTAACCAGGTTCTAGGCACCTACAAGGATAAATAAGTGACTAGCAGGATCTCCACAAATGCTGGGTCACAACTAAATGTCACTGGTTGCTGGGAGAGCTTGGGGGTCTCCATACTCTCTTTTGGGGATGACACTGGGGCACAGCTAATTGCTGCCAAAGCTCTAGGCACCTTTCAGCCATCACAGCACCCATACAGCTCCTCTGGCAATATGAAGAGGCTTTTTTTTAAATGCCTGGAATGAGCTGTAGAAGCAGCTAGAGATGAATAACCACCATAGCACTGTCTGGATGCACAGTACCCAAAATGTCATCTCTCTAAACTGCCCTTCACTGGACCTTACTGCCTCCCTTGAGATCTGTGGTAGCACAGACCAGCCCTAGCTTCAGCCTGATGGTCACAGTGGGGCAGTGAGAGCTACACACTCCTCTCCAGTGCCTGGTGAGCAAAAGCTGATGCATTAGGGGTCTCCTCAAACAGAGACATTAGATGGGAGAATGCCTTCTTCCTACTCCTACCCTGGGGCATTCCTAACTTGGCCCTGCACCTGTCTGCTCACAAACTGGACTGCTTTAGAGTCTTTCCATCTCTTCCATGTGCCACAGGAAGTGTATGAGTATGCACCCCTAAGCTCAGATGCATTTCCCTTGGGGCACTGGAGGTGGAGGTAACTAACACCTGGTTTCAAACTGGCTGCAGGGAAGCTTTACTAATGGCAATCACAATCTGTCACCAGCTCCTGTCACCAAGGTGCCCAAGTAGTCACCTGCATTGACCGAAGGGAACATATGCTCCACAACAACATATGCACCACTTAATGCATCAAAAAGCCAGTGAATCGGAAGACTAACATCCTAACGGCTTTCATACAATTAAGCTTTTTAATTCGGAGCTCACAGGTGGGTTTAAGGAGCTGCCATCTCTGGCCCTTTTGCTTGTTTGGGAAGATGGATGCTGTGAGATTGCATAAGCAACAGCCCTTGTAATGAACAATGCCTCTGTAGAGAATTCCCATTGACCTTTTCGTTAATTGTTCAATAGATTGAAAACTGTTAGTTACCAATATTAATAATATTAGTAACACTAAGGCACAGCCAAAATGACTTTGGTTTTAAATCTGCAGTGACAGCCAGGGAGAACAAATCACATGCGGACTTGCCTTCTCCACCTGGTTTAGTTGAGTGTTTAAGGAGTACCTTGAGAAATCTGAAATATTATGTGTTGAAATGTTAAGTGATACACTTGGGTGAGGAAAGTCCTAATCTAAGAAAAGCTCAAATGGTACCAATTTACTTAATAGAGTAGAGGAAAAGGGTTTTTTTCCCTCTTTCTCTTGGCAAGCATTTCTATAGCACTCATCACCACAGTACCTAGGATTTGCTGTATTTACAAACCATGTATTTGCATTCTTGGTCCCCTGAATAGCAGCAGTCAAGAAGGCTGTGGGGAAATGATCTTGTATTAAGAGGAGCCCAAGGACACTTTAAAAAACTCAGAATCCCAACAGAGATGTAGCAACTGCAATCTGATGGTGCCGTTTGACGTGAGATAAAGTTAAAAAGTGTCTCACAATAACCAGTTATATTATTTGAGATTATTTACACTTCTGATGAGTAAGTGGTAACATCATGAGAACTGAAACAAACCTCTCTTTCTGAACTCCGCAGTGTCTTGCCCAAAATTTTCAGCTCCCAATTCTTCCTCCCAACAACATCTTAATAAATCATCAGACATTTCTGAGAGTTGGCATCCAGACTGTGTAATTATGTCTACATTATTAAAATAATATCCCATCTGTCTTCAAGACCAGATTTTACAGCAAGTTGTTAGGGTCACCTGAGAAGCTTCAAGGAAAATTTATACGAAGAATTTAAGGAGATATTGTGACAGGCAGAGTTGAACTGAAGGAGGAACAATCCTTTTGAAGTAGTGGACTCACATAGCACTGCTGGATTTGAAGTAAACTTGGATGGTTATTAAAAAAAAAGGTTCATGAAGTTAAGTATTTTGACAGCAACTGGACAATCTTAATGTAGAGTCAGAAAAATACTTTTGCTGATCACAATTTCTCTCAACCTTAAACAGCCATAAATTTTGCTTCATAACATTTTAGGCACAAATAGAATAATAAGTGAGTTATAATAATAAATTGCTTTTTCACATGCTATAGGCATAAAATACTGAAGTTTACATCTAATTCTTCCATTCATGGTGAGATCAGCTCTATGATTAATTCTACATTACTATTAAATATAAACATAACGCAATGACAAAGCGCCCTGGCACTGTGCGAATGGCTGTGTTATTGTGCTAACCTTGCATCTCTTTGCTCATCTGTCCTGGTTGTAACTCATAAGGAAGGCCAAGTAGCCATGAAAGATGCTGTGCTGCAAGGGCACCTGGGAGGTTCATCTGCATAAATCTGTTTACCTCCTCCTGCAGAAAGCTGAGCCCTGTCTGATAAACAGCTGGTGTTTATTTGTTTTAGGCAGGCAGTGGTGTGCTAATCTGTCTCGGCTGTGTTGCAGTCAGCCCTGCCAACAAGGTGTATGCAAACTGTCTTCCTGTAAGTGCCACTCTTTTTTTTTTTCCTCCCTGCCTTGTACCATTAACTTATAAACAAGCCAGCAAGACAATTCAAAAGAAGAATCTATGCAGGAGCCACAGTAAGACCTGACAGGAAAATAACCAGACTTGACAGCATGATAGGAAGTCATTCAAGGCCGTGCTGTATCTACAGGAAGGATGTGAGCACACAACACTGAAGTAATTCCAGTTCTAAATGAAACATCTTGCAGTCCTTGTTTTGGGATTACTATGTTGCTGCATGACACAGAAAGAGAGTTGGGCAGATTCCCCACCTTCCTTCTTGTCCATCAAGATTTAACACATGGAGAACGTGTTTCAAACTTTTGCTTTCACTGTTGTTCTGAATAACACATGAACTACTTCAGAAAACACTCAACCTTCAGCTGGTGGAAAATGCCTTATGACTTCAGTTCAGTGATGGTAGCATGTGAGTAAGCAAGAGTACTACCAAGAGGATAAGTCTGGAACACTGCATTCACCTTTACAAATTGCCTCCAGAGCAGAAAGCTTTCCTTTTCCTTGGAAGAGTCAAGGCAGAAGGTTTTCAGCTTTGGATCTGTGACAGGATCTTACCTAACCTCCTCTGAACCCTACGCAGGATAGCTGTCTTGATCTGTGCTTAACATGCACTCAGTCAGAAAAGTGGCTGTCTAAAACCAGCAACTTCTTCCTCCCTGTATTTGCTCCCATGTGTCCCTTAGTCGTGTCTGCTCCTCTTCTCCACCCAAACATGTACTAGGTTGCTAACCTGGTGAACCCAGCACAGCCATGGGATATAGGGGAAGAAGAAAAGGGAACAAGATTAATTCTGCTTTTCTCATACATAAATCTACTATGTCCTGATGGGTCAATTCTGCACTGGCTCCTGGGATGGAGCCTGGAAAAGCCAGAAGTTTTTAGTTTAAATAACTTATTCAATCACTCTTCGCCCATCTTTTATGCTCATATTGCTGAATCTCTCGCTTGTGACAATGTCAAGGCAAAAAGACCCCAACCCAACTTCCAAATCCTGGGTAGAGCATACAGAGCTGGTACCAGACTGTGTGTGATGAAAACACCCTTTTTCTAATAACCGTCACATTTCAATCACATGAGCAGAAATTGGGAAGCTGCATGGGTACATTTCATGAATTTAATTTTCCAATTATTGTCTCATTTCCAAATCAGTCCTGGGGGTCAGGTGAGGAAGAGGTGGGTTCAATAACACTGCAAATTTTGCATTTCAGATTCCCATCACATCAGCATGCTGAAAACCATGGTTTGATAATACTCTTGAAGCCTGGATGCATATGATAAAGTGTTTGGACACAGATAACTACAGTGGGAGGTAAATGGACAAATCAAACTTGAAAGTAAACTACAAGCAGTGCCAGTACTTAAGTTACAGCAAAATGCAAAACCACTTCTTAAGCTGGATCATTTACACCAGGTCTGAAATTAATTCCTCACATCTCCTCCTTCAAACCCACGAACAGTGATCTCTCTGGTTGCTGTATTTCTAGTGGGTTTCCTGTCCTTGGACTCTTAATTCGTGAATAACATGTAGCTCGCAGGTGAAACAGAGCAAACCTATGTAAATTTTTCCTTTTACTCTTGCCACTCTCTTTATCAGCAGCTTTCTCTTACAGCCTAGAAAAGACCAATATCAATTCTCTACCAGTTTCTTTTTTCCTCTACACATGTGGCCCTGCTTTCCCTAGAGGTATGTCCTTTCCTGCACCAGCTTTGTTACTTCATGCTATTTCTTCTCTCTTTTTCTTCTTCTCTATTTTCTTGCCCTCTTTGCTGTTCAATCCCTGTTTTAAACCTGACATCTTTTAGATGTGTTTCTAGGGTATCCTGGTTTGAGTCTGATCCTGGGCTCTTTGTGGCAATGGCCTTGATTTTCATAAGCTTCTAAAGCCTCATTTGCATCAACAGCACTTTATAAATTACAACAACAATGACATTTTTCAGTAGTGGCTGAGTCATTTGCTGTAACAACTAATTTATGCCAAAGATTTTTCTCTTTTTTCTTTATACATACTTTGTCCCCAAAAAGGTAGCAAAGTTCTCCGTTAGTCAATATGATTCATTCACTTCTTTCTTGACTCACTGCTAAAATAATTCTTATGAATAAACCCTGCATAGCTTCCCTGCTCTGCGACAATTAAAATAAAATCAACAAAGCTTACAATTTACACTGGAAATCTTGTAATTAAGACATGCAACTACCAAACAGAGTGGCTTGCATGTCAGGAAGTCAATTGCAATCTAGATGTCAACCAAACATGTTGATGAGTTACCCGATGTACCTGATCAGAGCAAAGTGTACAGATCAGGTAGGTCTAGATCAAAAAGCCTTGCTGCTGGAGGGCTGATAAGTCATTCTCTCACAGACCTGTCTCACAGTGAGAGAAGATAATGCATAGGCTAGCTGCACAGAGTCTGAGCCCCCTCCTGGCCTGGTGCAAATCCATCAAAGTCAACGAAGGATATTGATTTCAATCCCAGGCTGCTGTGAAGTACACGTAAACAAAGGCAGAATCAGTCCCATATAATTTAAAAAAATTGAGACATAAACAGGCTGTTTGTTATCTCTGTGTGAACTCTGAGTAGATAGCCTTCTACTTCTGGTGGCTTCTCTCTCAGCTCTGACATGAGCCACCTCTGGGAAAAGGTCCAGATACACACTTCAGCAGCTCCATGCCATGCCCACATGCTGGTTATTTGGCAAGCTCCTCTGTTAAGGCACCCTTCAAGGACTCAACTTCAAAAGCATCATGATTATAAACACCAGGCAGTTCTGACAGTCCTTTCAAGGAGACTCCAAATCATGGAGGTTTATGTAAAGCATATCTGAATCTCTGAGAACTCCATGGAGATAGTCCTTGGCTGAGCCACTTGAGCTCCAACACATCGGTGCACGAAGGTCCTTCCTACCTCTTTCTCTGCAGACCATGTGGACAAGACCACCTTGCTCAGACCTTTCTCTTCACTTTGGGGACAGTATTTCAATCTTACTAATTTCACATGACAACTCTAATAGCCATTTGTGTGTGTACACACAGAAAAATATAGAGAGAAACTTTCTCACATCTTCCATCCATCTCCCCTTTGGCCTTGATGGAAACAACCTGAAAAGCAAAGGATGCTCCTCCTTTCATTGTGTTACCCATCTCTTTGCATCCCTTCTCAGGCTTTTCAGTCTCCAGCAAACCAACACACATCATTGATTTCACAACCTCTTTTCATACTGTTTTTCATGTCTTATTTCTTACCAAGATGCTGGCAACATGTTTCTAGGCAGCCCCTGATGCCTGTCTATATATTAAGTAATCAAACATTAACAATTATACTCCTTCATAAAGACCTTAAAAGACAATAACTTTATGTTTCTGCAGTTCTTTGTATTTCCTTACCTTTTCCTTCATTCCTTGGGAGTAGTTGCAAAGCATGAGTGCGGGTCACAGATGCAAAGGAGGCATTATTGTCCAGCTGACCCAGCAGACCGGGAGCTAATGCAGTACATGCTGCTAAATGGACCTTGGTAAAAAATAGCAGCATGTACTTGACGCATTTAGCTGGACAAAAAAAAAATATCCAGGAATACCAATCTGTACCAGAAGCTGAAGTTCAGTGTAATCAAGCTCAAGAAAACAGAACAGAAAAGCAACTTCTGCAAGCCAGATGTACAAAGCTTTGAAAATACCTTACATCCACCACTTCCAAGCATTCCAGCAACGAGGACATCATCATCATCAACATCATCAGCTCCTCTGGCTTTTGCTGTTGCAATAGCAGGTGAAGAGGAAGCCCTGATCCAAAGGGCTGCTTCTCACTCACCAGCTAACTCCAGCCAGCCTGGATTCAAGGGAGGGCCTTGTTTCTGGAAAACAGCCCTTGAAGTCCACAGAGTGATTTGATTAACAGCATGGAGTGACTGGATTAGCACCTGTTGAGTTGCCACACCTCCGCTGCAGCACCAGCTCCGCTATCAGCTGCCAACAACAGTCTACATGTCCAGTACTCTTGGAACTAAAGGTAAGTGTAAAGGGACTGTGTGTGTGTAAAGGAGTCGACAGAAAGGCAAAGCACAATCAGCCCTTCAAGCAACAACTCATCAGATGCAAGTCCAGATCCTGACAGACTCCCTCACTACACCACGCTGAAAAGCATTTGGAAGCAGGTAACGTTACCTGGTGTGACAAAACTATACAGCTTAAACCCAAACTTTTGTGTTCTTCATGAAAAGAAAAATCTTAAAAATAATAATGTTAGAATGTGCTTGGCACCACCCTACAAAGCAAAAACTTCTGTCTCAGCTTAAACCACCTGACACTCCTATTAAAAAAAAACAAATGTGATTTCAAGCTTTTCTCACCCATTTCAGTCCCATAAATCTGAGTGCTAACCACTTAGTAATTTCTTTATGGAGAGAGCAATATAAAATGTCCCATGGCTACTAGGTGCTGAGCAGTCTAAGCTGGGTTGCCCAACACCACTTAGTCCTGCAGAAGCACAGCCATCCTGAAGAGATCCCAAAGCAAGGGAGCTACAACAAGAGGAAGGCTTCTGTGCATCAGCCCCAGCAAATGTTTGACAATGACTACAGCAACAAAGAAAGGAGCCTCCAGCACCTCTGGGCCTTGAACAGCAGTGGGCTCTTGCCTTTAAGACAGTATCCATCTCCTCCACTTTCTGCAGATTTGTGACTTACTGAAATGACTCAAGCAAGAGCCTGTCATATCAACAGGCCCCTTCCTTGATCCAACAGGGTAAATTCCTCCACCTATGCTGTTGTCAACTGTTAAAATGTCCTTTAATATGGAAACCTGGAAAACTTCCCAAAACAAATCTAATGCTCCCAAGGCTCCCTGCAGCCATCTTGGTTGGGGTTAGGGAGCAGGCATGCATCTATAAGCAAGTTCCCAGCGTGCCCCAACCCAGTCTCTGCATCTGCTCAATCTGCTTGTGCCCAAGGCATGTGCCAAGATCCCCTCGAGTTCGGAAAGACACCTCGGTCCCCCTTGCTGTCACCTTGACAAAGCCTGGATACAGGTTCACCACATGCCTGCCCATGCCTCTGCATGCACCAACTCCTCCTCAGCTGGCTCCCAGGGGGACACGAAACACTGCTGATGGGACTAAAACCTTATTAACATTTCCAGACAAAAAAACTTAAAAACCAACCAATGATTCCTATCATCTCCCACATCTTCTCAAATAATTTCTGGCTGACACTAGGCTGCAAAGCCAAGCTGTCTCTCCAGCTTTAGCAATCTGTCTCCTTAGACATCCAGCACCAACTTCACATCCTGGGGGTACACTTGGGCTCTGCTTTTTGTGTAGGGTTAACTACACAACTGGGCTCTTCCCAGGAGGAAGACTAAGCCCAGCAGGAGATAGATAGAAGAGGGAGTGGGCTGCAGAGGTCTTTACATTGGGTGAAATGCCCAAGAGCCCCATGGCAATGTATCATAAAAGGGACCTTACACAAAGCAATATCCTCACCAACTCGCTGGTAGCCTTCAGCAGCTCTTGGAAAGGGGAATTGAGATTCTTGGCAGGGTGGGAGGAAAAGGG
>NW_010319891.1:158010-213513 GCF_000700745.2 Antrostomus carolinensis
AACGTGTTTTCTTTCCACTAGCCAGGCCCCTAGGTCCCCTGCTGCCAAAGCACTCAGAATAAAACATTAATTCAATACCACACATTTAATTACACATTATTTGAAAGTGAATTTATTTAACGGAGGAAAATAGTCTTCAGAGAGCATCTGCCTCCCTCAGACTCATGCGTCTGCAGGGAAGGGGCTTGGAGAGGAGATAGGAGGAATAATGGTTTGTTTTACATCAGCAGCTATTGCAGCTCAGTTCATCCCTTCAAAAAGGGAGATTTAAAGAGATAGAGTTGTGTTTTGCAGGAACTTACCAGCTGATTTGATTTTCCAGCTAGTTTTCACTTGATTGGAAAGCACTGCTGCAGACAGATATCACTTGTCTTTCTTTTTTATTATTTTTCTGAGGGAAGGGAGGGATTACTGGTGGAGGCATGGAGAAGGATTGCATGCACCTCGAGGGACGATGCAGTAGTCAGATTTCAGGCTTAAGGCTTTAACAACGCAGTAATCAGACACTTAACAGCATCCTATTGCCGAGATGGATTATCACAAGAAAGCTGGAAGCAACCGGGTCTCAGCAGCAGCCTCATAGCTTTGAGACCATCTCCCACCAGGAACACAAAGGCTTACCTTCTACCCCTGAGGTCTCAAAGGCTCTTGGCTATCGACTCCCCCAGCCTGTGAGTTCACTGCCACAGTTCTGCCTGCTCCAGCGGGGCCAGAAGCCCAGCAACACCTGTTTTCCAACAGCATTGAGCCTCATCTTTCCCCAGTCAAAGCTCCACCGCAGAGAGATGGGGACTGACACAACCCCTCCTCTGCTGTGTGTGAATCACACTTGAGCTGCTGCAAGGACAGAAAAGAGCTGCTGGGTCCTCTGTAGGAAGGAGTTTGCTTTAAGTAAACTCAGCCTGAGCTTTTGCTTTTGCTGTCCTCTGCACTTTGGCAGCCCTGCAACATCCCAGCAGGAGGATGTCACTCAGGGCTGGGCTGTCTCATGCCATGAGATGAGCCTTTCTCCCAACTCTCGTCCTTGTGCTGGGTCTTCCTCCCACTCCTTCATTTGGGAGCAGCACCAGAAAACTCCCTCATCTTTGCAACAGCCGTCATTAGACTGCAATCCCCACCCAGGGTGACGGGCAGACATGAAAGGTGCCATGCATCACCACCTCTAGCACCCAGTGCTCCCCCCACCAGGTAACAGGAGACCTCATCCTAGCTTCTACTTAACCCCACGGTGTGGTACGTCTCCGACCAACAGACATCCCATGGTCAGTCTATTGCCCTTTTTGGCCTCATCAGCCAGATCCTGCTAGTGCCATCCTGGTCCCAGCAATCAACCTCAGAGCCATGCTACAGCTTGCTTGCACACCCAGGTAGATATTGCAGCATTGGGTTTAGGTCACAGTGTTAAGATTTTTCTTGCAATTTTGAGGATTTAGGAGTTTTCGGTACTACTGTTTCAATGTTGTTCGGTCTCTGGCCTGATCCATGGTTTGAAGGATCTAACCACAGCTGTATGCTGCTTCTGCCTAGTCCAACTCCGCTGTTATTGTCTTTCTAATAGTTTCTGATCTTAATGTGCCCCCACTTAATGTGACTATTAGAAAGATGGCATTAAGGAAAGAAGTATGATTTTGAAGAGATTCGAGTGCCGAACTACAGCTGTGGTCCCTAGTGCAGAACCCACGCTGAACAGAGTAAGAACTGGCGTCAAAGTTAGGTGCAAAATGAAGAACTATTTTTAGAAGAAGTGCAGTTCCCTCCAGATGTGGAAGTGTGAAAAGACTTTCAGAAAAATTGTTTGGAACAGAATTTCTGGACCGTCTCAAAGCAGAAAATTTGGTGAGAGAGCCTGGTCTTCTGCATTTTCCAGCTAGAGCTCCAGATAGGTTGGAAATGTTTCTGATTGTTGCCAGCCTCACCATCATCACAAAGGAAAAGGATAATTTTGGACAAAACATAGCATCTTCTGCTTTTTTTTCCTTTTGCTTTTGCTTCTGGGATCTCTGGATACCTATGGATTTTCTTGCCCCATGCCCAGTCATTCTCCCACCAACAACTTCCTTTGGTGGTCATTAAACAAGTGGCTAACGCAGCAAAACTCATGAAACAAGAAAATTCCAGAAGTGAGACCATATGGAGTGAAAACATGAGGTGCTAAAAGACAGATCTCAGGCTCAAGTTATGACTTCATTAGAAAGACTCTCTCCAATTTGCCCAATTTCCATCCCTCCCCTTCCTTCCCACCTCCTCGAACTCTCTTTTTCACAGATCAGCACAGGAGGTGTGCTCATGTCTACGGTTTGATGAGGTGTTCTCTCAGACTCATGTTTTCCTAACACCCTAAAAAGACCTTGTTCCATCTCTGTTTCTGCCTCAAGATTCCTTGGCTTTCTCCCTACTTCTTCTGTCTGCACAACCCCATCCCTTTTTTTATCTTGCCAACTTCTCCTGTAGAAGGAAACCCCTGAAGGAGAAGTAATGTGAGACAGCTTTGCCTGCTGGGCTCTAAAATTACTGTGGTTTGGGTGATTTCAGCAATTGTTATGAGGCAGCAAATTATGCTGAGAAGAATAAAGAGAAGGAGGAATTGTACAAAGGAATTAGCTAATCTGATGGGGATAGCAGCTGGTCCTCATTTAACTCTCCAGGTCTGTGCATAGTTGAGGCTTCCTGTACTCCTTTGGTCTGTGTCTGAGTCAGTCACAGGTAGGACACAATGAATCTTGGACTGGAGCTCCTGTGATGCTTCCTATAAAGAGAAATCCATCTTTCCTCTCAGGTCCCCCTTGCTGCTGAGCCCCTGTAACAACAGGGCGGTTCTAAGCAAGAGAAAGGAGTCCACTGGTAGCCTGAGTCCGTCCTGCAGAAGGACCTCTGAAAGGCAGCAGCTCAGCCGTGTGTTGACTCCGGAGGTGTTCCATGGTGGGCTCTGACTTGTTTCACAGACACTGGCTGAGCAGAGGCACCATCGTGCCAACACCACCTTCCTCTCCTTGGCAGAAATGGAACACTTAGAGGAGTGAGCAGTGAACCAGAAAAAGCTCACCTTGGTGAGGACTATTTAAGGAACCACATGTTTTTGTTAGGACACTGCCCTTCCTTCCCTGATGGTACTGCTTTATCATATCCCCCCCATGTCCTACCTCTATTATGATTATAAATGAGAATCCATCTTGGTTTATTGCCTCTGACACTCCCAGCACAGGGAGAACATGGGGTAATAAAACACTATGTTTTTGTCCATTTGTCAGTCTCTCATCTTTCAGCTCTGTCTCACGCTGTTATGACCTAGATGGTTGGGGTGAATTTTCACAGAAAACATCGCAAACTTTGTTGTGTGCAAGAGGGGAAAAAAAAAAAAAAAAAAAAAAGAGTATCTTACAGTTTTCTCCTGTGGCAAAACATTAGGGTCTGCACCAGGGGAAAAATACCCAGTTAATTCTTCTCAAGGGCCCTGGTGAGACTCAAGAAAACATTCTGCAGTGCTGGTAGCCTCAGAAGACATGATTAATTGCAGATGGTGAAAAGGTGCATGTTCAGCTTTAACCAAACTATGTGTGAGGACTGGATGATTGCTAAGTTGGTATTCAAGACACAAGGGAAGGCAACCTACTAGGATCTTCACCTACAGAAACAAGATTAGATATATATATATATACTTTTATATATATCTTATATATGGCTTAACAGCTTAAATTTAAATGTGTATACTGAAGCTTTACAACAAGAACATACTGTTAATGGAAAGAACCAAAATGAGCAAGATTGCTGAGAAAGGAAGGAAAGAGAAATAATGTTTTGCAGTTAGCTGAGGATGCAGAGGCATAAAAAGGACCTCCCAAAACTGGCAATAGCAAATTGTAGATGAAGATATGTGGGTGAGCATGGAGCCAGGTATAAAGGTGGAAAGATCTTCGATATGCCATTAGCTATTTCTCCTCAGAAGCTTAGGATGGGTCTCATTTAGTCAAAAAATATCTTGAACAAGAACATATATGTTGCTTTCCTGAATTGTCTTAATTAGAGGGCCAGCATCAGGTACTGGGATGGTAACATGGAAAAATCAGAGGCTAGTTTCCACTAATATAATCCATCGGTCTGCCTGCAAATCCTGTTCCATTGTTGCAACCTGAGCATGGAAAGTGACCCCAAATTCAGCTTGTATTATAAAGGTCATCTTGATGTCTTTTCTTTATCAATCAGTGTTTAAATCAAGTTCCTTAACCTTTTTCCAGGGCAGAGATTTTTCAAGCAGGTAATGGGCAAACCTATCCAGATCAATATCTAAGTGCAGATGAGCACCCAAAGTTCAAAACTTCACTTAGACTTTTTGCATTTACACAACCAGGCTGTGGTTCTCCTGCAAACAAAGCTCACATCAAGTCATCCAGGGCCTCCATGCTAGAAAGTGGAATTGTCGAGAAAGCAGACAAAATTAAAAAATAGTAAAGGAAAAAATAATTACTGAGCTGTTCAAAATCACATCTTCATTTCTGGAAGGAGTTCAATGAGCAAAAAGATTCCTGTGCTGTCCAGTTCACTTCATTTCTCCTTTCTTCATAGATAGTGCTGTGTCTCCTCATAGATATGCTGTGTTGCATAAATTGCAGTCTCCCCATGCCACATCTCCTCTAGTGTGGGTATATTCCCAATGCTGCTCATGGTATTGCAGGAGGGTCAAAGAGGTCCTCTTTCTCTTTCTGGTTCTCTTCTATCACTTGGGATTCCTCTTTCAATCATCTCTCATATCAGAAAAAGCACTGGGCATGTTCAGTCAGCACTGGTGAAAATTCCCTCACGTCCATGGAGTTACTGCAGCGACATCTCTGGCTCCTGCTTTCAGTGTTTCCTTGCGGATTGTTAGTAAACATTATGAAAGACGCAGACGATTAGGACTGATCTCCAGGACACATCACTTTCAACCTCTTTCCACTTGGAAACTCTTTTAGCAATAGCTCCTTTCTGTCTCATGCCCTTTGGGCAGATTTCTTCACAGGCGCTTGTTTTAAATCCTACACCAGTGCTTCTACCCCCAGTCATTAATCTCTGATGCTGGTCCTTGTCAAATACTTGCTGAAAATCTCAGTGTACTATATCCACTGAATTTCCCTTATATATAGTGGCAGTTAGCTCCTAGGGGAATGCCAGCAGATTAGTTGAGTGTGACCTCCCACCACTTCAAGCCACATAAGTTTGGCCTTCACAGAGTATTGCTTTTCCAGGTGTTCTCCCACAATATCCCTTAAAGTTTCAGATTTCCAAGAATTTCCCAAAGCAAACTTACCAGTCTATTTCTTGTCCCCGTTAAGTCCACCATCTTCCAACTCTCATCCACTTGCCCCATTTTAGACAGGCAATTTAAAATATCAGTGAGGAACCTGGAACATCATGTGCAAGCCCACAGTTGTGTATGTTATGGGATGTGCTCTCCATCTGCAGAGGATGCTCACCTTGCCTCATGCCCTTGAACAGCTGGTCACTGATATGAGGAGATCTTTCTCTTCATCCTCTATAAAGTTGAATGCAATATTGGCAGGTGAAAAATATTTAATAATCCGTCTCTCTCCTTTTATCACTGGTATAAGATGGCTTTTGTTCTCCACTAGTCTAAGTTCTCCATATATCATCCTCAAGATAAGCACCTTCTCCTCCACATCCTCCATACCAGCTCACTGTTCTCCTCAAAACTCCAAATCCCTCCTTGCTTTGAGGACAGTTGTGTTGTCTCTCAGAGATAATTATGTGCAAAAAGACCTTGCTGTCTGAAAGACACCCTCAGCATCCCATATGGCTGCTGCTTTCCATCCCTTTTTTTTTCTCCTACTTTCTTCTTCCTCCCCTCTCCTTTCACTGTGATACTTCAGTCATGCCCCATCATGGTCTCTATCTCTTGCTTAGCCAGCCTGGCGTACGTCAATCCTTTCGGCTCTTCTTTTACTGTCTTTATTTTTACTAGACTGAATGTTTAGGACAGCCTTCCTAACTGTATCTTAAATCATAGAATCATTGAACCATAGAATTGTTTGGTTGGAAAAGACCTTTGAGATCAAGTCCAGCCACACCTGTCCACTACTAAACCATATCTCTGAGCATCTCATCTACCCGTCTTTTAAATACTTCCAGGGACAGTGAGTCAACCACCTCCCTAGGTAGCCCGTTCCAGTGCCTGAGAACCCTTTCAGTGAATAAATTTTTCCTGATATCCAATCTGAACCTCCCTTGGCCCAATTTGAGGCTATTAAAGATCTGCATTAAAGCCCAGCCAGCTTTCTTCAACTCATTTTGCATTCCCAGTAAGTCTGCTCAATGAAAGGCCAGTGGTTTTGTACGGCTGCCCTTTCTGCAGACCCTCCTCAGCACTTCAGCTCTGCAGGGAATATAATCACTGCATCCTAGATGCTCTTCAATTTCAAGTGTATTTATTACAGCTGCTCCATTTCCTTTAATCTATCATTTCTCCTTCTCCTCCTCCTCCAATTGCCTTCTTTTCACTGAACTATAAGTGCACAGAAGGAGGCTTTTACCTCTGACCCTCACTGCCCACTCCAGCCCCACCCCTGCACGGCCTCACGCTGGGTGCCTTGCGCACTCATTATTGCTCATTACCCACGTGGCTTAACGAATGCGCCGGGCCCTCGGCAAACAAGTGCAAATGTCGCGGACAGCACGTTCCCACTGGTGACCCCTCGGGACTAATTGAGGGAGAGAAGACAACACTTTCATGCACAAATTGCCTGTATCATCAGCACCGAGATGGAAATATAGACTGCGAAACTCTCCCAGACCTGTCTGAGAGAAGGAAACCTTAACGACAGAGAATGCCCGTGTCTGCCAGAGTCTTGTAAAACAGCATACTTCTGGGGGGTTGAACTATGTTTTTATGTTGAGGAGGATGGGTGTCCCTTCAGTGACAAGGTTGAGCATAAAACCACAAACATCCCTTCAGAGCTGGAGCTGAAACAGTCAGAGAAACCCCAGTTGTCATGAAAGACATCAACATGCCTTCCTGTATGTTAAGCTGTGTGAGCACGCACACACTTCGAGGTTTAATTGGTGTATTAATGTATTAAAGCGCTGTCACAAACAAACAGGGACTGCTTTTGTAAGCTACAAAATCCTTGAGTACATTGTAATTAGCTGGGCTTGTTAAACCACTTAATAAGCAACAGATAGCATGTGTCTGATGCCCCTGTGCCTTGGCTCTGTGGGAAAGAGAGGCAAGTGCTCAAATATGAAATAAGTTCAGTTCTTAGGTGAATCCTTAAGAAATATCATTCGATTCCCTGTCACAGGGAGCTTCCGCCCAGGCCAGACACAGCTGAGACGAGTGCCAGGGTCACAGGTTGCTTTGATCACACTTCCCCTGGGGTCCTTTTCCCTGTCTGTCCATGCACTCCCACATACTTCTCCAGGAACCACATCAGCCTGGGGAAGGCAACACCCTTGCCTCAGTTTCCCTTCCTGAAAATGACCTCCAAACCACTTTAACCATATCAAGTCTGATTGATTACTGATTGCAAAAGTGCTCTAAACACCTTTAAATAGGACAGATACAGAAAAAGGGAAGGAGCACAGCAGGCCAAAACACCGCGTAGACAGCAGTTCTCAGCAGATCCCAAAGCTCTACAGACTATCTGTAGATTTATAGGAGTCTTTTTCCTTTGTAATCCTGTCCTCTTAACTCACTACACAAGGATTTCACAGGAGCAATCTCACCCCTCATCCTCAAGTGGAAGGATTTAGAGGGAAATGCATTGCCCTGTGCTTACCCAGGCTGTTTATCTGGGGACCGAGCCTGGAACTTGTTGGACTGAAAACTCCCTGAGGATTTGCCTCATCCAGTTAGAGAAGAGGAAAGAGCTGTCAGGTGCTCGCTCCATGATCAGGCAGCTCTCAGGCTGTGTCTGATGGTTTCTAAGGAAAGGTGAGAAGGGCAGGCACTGGAAGCATGGGGGAGAAAGCACCGTGCCAGACATGGGGAGGGTTTACCTTTTCAAATGCTGGGCTTTTTTCCTTGTGATGTCTCATCTTTTGGGTATTCTGGAGAGGAAATACCTAAAAACTGAACCAGGTAACTGAGGAGTGTCAAGCATTTGGCGCTCCAGTATCTGAGCCTCCAGTATGTTGATTTGGATGGAGTACAGAAAGGGGAATATACTCACATACAACACAGCAGAGCTACCTCGACTTTCACCAGCTCACAAAGTGGACCAAAGTAACAAGAGCCAGGAAACCATTCAAAACATAGCCCAAAAACTTCCTGTCCAGCAATTCATTACCAGGACTCATGCTGTGATCACTCTTTTCTCACTCTCTGAGGGGTCCCAGGAAAGGGGAAGGTCAGCATAAGCACAACCAGAGCAGGCAAGACATGTCTAGGGTTACTCAACATCCCTGAATGCAGAATGGGCAGGCAGTGCCTTAATTCTATCCCAAATTCCAGCTTAAACGCATGATACCACCAACCCACACACTCCTGCACAGTCCAGACAGATGTCCAGCACTCAACTTTCCCCAGCACATCCCTTTGCACAACAGCAGCTTTCAGAGAGCAGGCAGAGCAGCTCCTTTAAACACCACATCCACCCAAGTCCACCACAGGCGCTTGCAGCTCTGCAGCTATTCCTAGATCCCAACTGGATTCTTCTTTTCATCTTTGTTCTGCCTCCTATTCTAGTGCTGAACCCCAGGCCTGCTGCCTCGGAGCTTCCTCCAAACGCTGCATTCATCCATTTTTAAAGGTGACCTTCCAACTTTAAAGGAAATTAGCAAGCCTCCCTGTCTTCATTTGCCCTCTCCTTCTTTTCAACCCGCTCTTTATTATAAATTAAAAAGGGGCCTGAAAGGTTTCTCTATTAAAAAATAAAATCTTTAGAAACTGCACATGTTTCCAAATAATTTCTCTCCCAGTTTTTTCAGCAGCCTTCTTGGGTGTCACGGCCCTTGCTAGCTGCAAACCATCAGCTGCCAGCTCTGATGGTGAAACCTGCTTGGGTGTTTGGATTCCTGCCATCCCCACCCCACCACTGGCTTCTCCCTCCCTCATCCTGTTGCTGCTGTTTGGTGAAGCAGTGCCCTGAAATGTTCTAGGTGAAAAATAACCTTTCAGGGAACAGGGGTGAAAGTGAAGTTATTTTTAACTTCGATCATACTAGACACCCAGGTTAAACTGTGGCCTCATAAGCTCTTCTGCTGGCACAAATGAAGAGCAACAAATAAATGAAGTTCTCTTTATCTCACCTTACTGCCAAAGCTGCATCTTACAAGCCCTGGGGCCATATAGCAATGGAAAGGGAAGGTGTCTCCAGCCCTTAGCAATAATAATATTACTCTTGCCAATGAATTGGTCACAGTAATTAAAAAGGCAGTAACAAAGCAACATGATAGCTTCCTGCTGTCGTACAACATTTTGCTACTTAATCAGGACAGGCAGGACCTGAATTCTTACTGCAATACAATTGAAATAATAAAGAAAACTATGATTTTATAAAATGAAAGCTCAACGTCCAGTCTTTCTCTTAGATTATAGAGTCAAACAAACAAGCAAAAAAACACACAAAGAAAAACAACCAACCAACATCTCTTCCACCGGTGCTTCCATTTTTTTGGCTATGAGTTCTGGTGCTATTCAGACTGGTTATTTTGAATATTTATTTTTGTCAAGAGGTCAGGACACTACAAACCAGTGTCATGCAGCCACGCTCTGGATCAGCATGCGCCTCCATCCCAGAAACCATTGATGTTTTCTGTGCTATGGACATTTGGCTGCCAGGAGCGAGGCTGATACCCACAAACTCATTTCATGCTGACCACCAAGTGACCACAAATGAGCAGGAGCACTTATTCATAGCTGGCTTGTGCCATGTCAAGCCTGGAAGTGCCTGGCTCAGTCAGAAAGCAACCAGCCTCTCTTTCAAAAACATTTAGTTACGTATTTCCCTTCAACCCTGCTTGACCCCAGAGCATACCTAGGACTCTTCATTCTCCGTCCAAACCAACGTGCCCGTGCTGTTCCCAGCAGCCCCGCTGTGTTCTCACATTCTCATGAGGACATACCCTTTGCTCTTTTAAAGGCCAACCATCAAGCTGCACAAGGCAAACAGCTGGTTAGGTTCTTGCTACAATTATCTACTGAAAGTTGGAGTGTACTTCAGATTTTGAGGAGAAAAGAGGGCTTCCCAAAGCAAAGGCGGGATCGTGAAGAGAAGGTGCTTCCAGGTCAATATTTAGTACAATAAATAATAGAAGGTTCCTCACCTCACACCCTCAGCCTTTCCTTAGCTCTGATGCTTGGTTTCATCTTTGGGCTATGAATGATTCAAGGAGCCTTAAAATATATATAATCTATACTTCCTAGAACAAAGAGTCCTTATTCAGGGTGTTGTGAGGAAGCAGGGAGCAGCATGTGTGATGCCTACACTTGGGCTGGGATGTCCCTTGGGAAGGGAACTTTGTGACTCCCTACTTCTTTCCCAGAAGCCATTCTGAGCTTGAAGCTGAGCTCTGCGGGTGACCCCAGCTCCGTCTCTATGACACAGAGATGTGCTTGCTGCTAAGACTCTCAAGAATTGCTGTCTTTAATCACACCCAGGACCAGCTCAGAGCCAGGATCTTCTCATTCCTTCCTGGCAGTCGGAGAGTACAAATACCACCAATGCATTGCGAGGAACTTAAATCATTTATGCAGGATTACAGACAGGGAAACTGCAGCAAAAACTTACCTCCATGTCCCAGCCAAATTCACTGAGGACTTTACCAACCCGACTTCCATTTCTCTGCCTCAAGCAGTAGATCACATTTAATGATTGTGTCTCTTCCCTTGGAAATCAAACACCACCTTTTCACCATCAATATGTGATTCCTACTGTGCATATAAACACAAACATACACACATCCCTACACCACGATCAATGAACATCTACTTACTTCTCCAGACAAGAACACCACACCAGGCAACTCCAAGGATGTTCTATCAAAGTAACCTCCTTTCCAACTGAAGAGATGCCCATCCTCTGATTTCTTGTGAGAGAACCTAAGCATGGGCCTGGGTAAGAACTGTTGAATTCTCCAAGCCCATAAGAATCCATCCTTACTCAGAAGGGATCACGGACAAAAACACAAGAAAGAGATGGAGAGGTCTCAGACAGAGCAGCCTTGACACTAAAGTCCTCCATGGCTCATGTCCAGCAAGCTACGGGATGCCTCCTTCCCCATGCTGGCAGGCCAACAGCCCAAGTAGGTGGCAAACCTGAGCTTCACAGTGCCATAAACTAATGACACAGACATGCTTCAAAAGGTTGAGCTATCCCTTCAAAGGATCACCCAAATATGCTCCTGTGCAGCCCATCTGTTTTCAGTGGTCCTTTCAGGATCAAAGAGCCAGGTTTCAGTCTATGCTGTATCTACAGCTCACGACCACCACATTTCCTTGCTTTTTAGAGTCTTAGACATCTTCTTCCTTAGAAGGGACATTGTCAATCCTTATCCATTTGGGTGTACCTGATGATATCTTTTATGCTCAGGAGTCGTCTTTATTTCCTAAGGCTGACTGTGCTTTTTGGCAAGAGATATTCTCCTTCCTTTGCAAGACTGCTATTGATATCTATCTGCCCATTCTCTTTGAGGCTCAGGCCAGCACCACTGAATCCAGGGAAGGAAATTTGGAACAAGATTAGATGCTTCATACATTACAGTTGTGCAGAGGAGCTTAAGGACCTACACAGAACAGTACTCAACTCCCAAGAGTCCCCTCTGAGGTTAACAGGATTAAACTGAACTTTCAGTCTAGTCATAGGACAGTTTTTTCGTCCAAGATGCATTGTCAGGGACATTGCTGCCTTCTTCTGAAGCCATGGCTACAGATCTTCTGTTGGGATTGAGTGCCAACTGTTTCATGTAGCTGCAAAAGAGGCAATCCATCTGAAATGCACACTCTGCTGGCACCAGACAGAAAGATTAAGACACTCCAGAGCCTTTTTTGCTTATTGCTGATGAAAATGAGAGACTGGCACCACCATCAAGTAGCCACCTTTGCAGTTCTGTGCTCCCGAGCTTTATAAAGGAATGAACAGCCATGTCAAACACCTCCCACAGCTCTGCCACACCTGCTGGCACCCCAGCTTCATCCCCCAGCTGCCAGCCCTGACCTGGGCTGTCAAAGAGGAGCCATGGTGGGGGTAAACCCAAGTCTCCAGCAGCACTGGGCTCTTCTGGTTTTTGGTTCTCACACAGTGCCAGATCTGCAATGTTTCCAACCAGAAGAGCCCCTGCTAGTTCCTGAGCAGGGACTGACAGTTTCTCACCGATACTAGCTAATGCAGTCAGTTATCCTTCATGCATTTAGAGCAGAGCCATCAAAATAATTATTTCTAGAGGTCTGAATTCAGCATATTACACACAATAGCTCACGGGAAGGAGAAAAATGACACTTACCTGTCTTTAAGCAAGTCCTTTCTCAGTCGCCTGCAATGTCGGTGCACTGTGAGATCTGACGGCTTTAGGGAACATGTACCTCTGGAGTTGTTCTAGCAGCACTGAGTATATGACTGGAGCTTAAAGGCTCTTAAACTTGCCACCCTCTGTGGCACCATTCCATGAACAAATGTTTCTTAGGAAACACAGCAAACTTGCAGCCACGTTCAGAAGTCTATGGAGGACTGGACCAGGCACGACCAAGCAAAGCGTGACTGCACAGCTGCTCCTGTCATCCCCAAATACTACTTGACACCAATGCAACAAAACCGTTGATCCAGAATACAGCTAAAACTACCAGGCAACAAGGTCTCATGAGGAAATCTGAGCAGAAGTACAAATTCTTTGGCCTGGCTCACATTGGTGGTGCTTGAAATATGCATACTGCATGATCATGATGCCACCTTACATCCCTGTTATTGGCATCAGGGACTGAATTACTGCAGGTACAGGACCGGGACACATGCAGAACATCAACATGCAAGACTGTGAGCTCCTTCTCTCTTGTATCAGATGTTGCAATACACTCCATCACCTCACTGATCTAGTTCACAGACTGCAAACATTCCTCCTTCCCTCCCTCTCCCAATTATCTTAATAAACAGCCTGGACACATCTCTGACTCACTTAAGATAATGATGACCTGGGCACGATTAGCTTATTCAGACATTCTGGCAATTTACTGAGCCTAATGCGACTCCAGTCAGGCTCCTTCTGACTTCTCATGAAACTAGCTGACCTCCAGCAGCAGCTGTGCTGTGATCAGTGGATGGAGACCCACGTACAGATCAGACACAAGCAGCTCCCAAAATTCAGACTGGAGCCATGAAGGCTACTTGCACTGAAAATAAGCTCTTAACTACTCCAAAGGCCTGAGAAACTAGATGATCTTTCCAGGTCCCTTCCAATCCCTAACATTTTGTGATTCTGTGAACAGCAGTTTTTCTTGCCTGCAGACAGACCTAGTGGGGTAGTACCAGTCCCAAGATATGAAACAGAAACCTGGGGTTAAGGACAAAGCTAAATACCAGATTACTGAAGAACATCTCTGCATGTTACATTCATGGCTGCCTGTCTGAAACATTCACTCACCCAATGTGAGAGCAAAAGCAGCACCAGTCAGCCAGTCACACAACGTGAATATCTGAAACAAACCCTCAGAGGAAAAAAGCCAAATAGTCTGAAATCACAGGCAAATCCTTACAAAATTCAACTTATCTGCAGGAATCAGGCACAGGTCACAAATGACTCACTAACAGCAGAGCAAATCATTTAAGTAGCGCTTGGAACGAGGCCCTCCACTTTGTAGTGAACAACCAAAATTTATTCCAGCTGATTAGTCAGCAGTTATACTCACAAGTTCAAAATTAATAACAAAGTTCAAATATAATTGTCTTGTACTTGCACTCTGCTTTACTGCTGGAGAGGCCATCATCTTCACTTCGCAAAAGAATCATCCCACATTTATTTGGGAGTGTGGCTTGGGATTTATTCTAGCTCTTAACTTGACAAACTCCAAGACTGAAATCTACCTCAAAGCGCTGTCTGGCAAAAGCTCGGTTAACACACTTTTTTGATTTTCTGTACTGATTTCAATAAGACACTTACCACTTCTCTGGAAACCAATTACCAAACCCCAATAAGGAAGATGGAAAAAACCCCAAAACTCCAATGGTGCATCCAAGGAGGGGAAATTTGGAACTGAAAAATAATATCAGGAGCTGACACAACCAAACTGAGCCCACAGCAGAAGCAGAGATGTGTTGGATCTGCATCCCTAAGCCATCTCCACCTGTGTCTTCCCCACATGTCAGTTTACAATAAACACAAAGGAAGCCACATTGGGCAAATTAACTTATTTCTACCATTGGGTTTCCTATGCTGTTTATTTGTGGTCAAGGCAAAGCAGTATCTATGTGATTCCCCATGGTGTGGACATGGGGTAAGATGTCCTACAGCTTGAAGTGCACACCTGTGGCACAACAAGCTCAGGCCACCAGAGATGTGAGGCTCACAGCTGATGCTCTGCAGCATCAGATCACATGTTAACATCACCAAGGAGTCTGTCTGTCATGAGAGTTGGGTGGGGGAAACATAAGAGAAACCACAAAATATACAGGCAAATCAAAATGTACCACAACAGCAGAGGAAGAGACATCACTTCACCAGGTAAAGCACCTTTTCCAGCTCTATGTGTGCTCATCTCCCATCACAATTTTTCCCTTTCAAAGCAGCTGTATGCACTTCCCACAACTTCTTAGACTTTTCTGTCAATTGATCAGGGTCTGCAGGCACCACGAAATACACAGTTAACAGTTTGATTCATTGCATAAACTGCACCAGAAGTGCTTCAAAATATTAAGAAAAAACTAAGTCACCTGGTATTGATTTCTTACATGTTCTCTTCCTGCTGCTCCTTCAGACCTGTAGCTTTCAGCTTTACTACTGTCTCTAGACCCTTTCATCCTCTGCTAATGCCAGGGCTTAACCTCAAGGATCTGCAGTTTGTTTGGGGTGATGCACTGCTGCAGTTCATTAAAACAGCAGAAGCACCTTCTTCAGACTGTCCACAGCTCCTGGTGGTAGAGAAAACTACCACCTTCAAAGAAGGTCCAGCCTCTTGAGAAAGAAAGACACATAAATAAACAAAATCATCAAGACTCATCCTGTGCAGCTGGGATAAGCAGCTACAGAGACTCAGTATGCCCCAACCGTGACCTATAACATCACACACTCCAAACACTCTCCTGCAACAAGTCCAAGCCCAAGGTCCCACCAGGCCACATGTTGTTTCCATCATGCAGAGATATTGTGCCAGAATCGTACTGTGCCCATCACACTTATTTCAGGCATGAACTAAGAGAAATATGACTCCATCTTTTTAGAGTCAAAACATAAGGCAACAAAACTTCTCTGCTTGTTCATATGCAAGCTCCATACTCTATGAGAAGCAAGAAGACAGGGTTATGATTTTCAGGAGCTGAAATGTACCATTGCCTGCACCCTACCAAACCAGTAACCCAAGCTCCTTCAGTAATAAGCTCTGTAAACAGCTCAAGAGCCATTTGAAGACAGCGTGAGAAGGGAGAGCAGGACAGCAATATCAACTCATGGTCCAGCTGTCTCAAAGAGCACAGAGCCTTCACATGAGTAAAGGCAACACAGAGGCAGCCAAGAAGCAAGCAAAAGGAGAAACAAGCGCCCAACCCTTCTGCAATGCACGTCAGAGCCCACGGGCATAATTTAGCTTTCTCCTTGGGAACTGATAGCAGCAAAACCATTGTGGGAACTCATAGGTAAAGAATCAGGTGCCCTGAAATACAAAACAAGGTGGACTAAGGCTGACCATAGCAACAGCTGAAGTAATTGGTGAATCAACCCCCTGTTTGCAATATTTCTGGGCTGTGAAACTTGATAACAGAGTCCAGAGCAGTGGGGAACAAAGCACAGCTTCCAACACCCATGTTTGTTTCCCACACCTCAAAAAAGAGAGGGAAATAGGAATGAAAGCTGATGAGACTTAGCTGCCCATCCAGTGTGTAAGGTTAAATATATCAGGAGACAACCGTTTGTCTCGGGTATCGCAGGCATCCCTGGAAAAGTAAAGATCTCAGCCATCACCTAATCCTGTGGAGCATAGCACCCAATCACTTCTAGAGATGTACTCATTGGAAGGGAATAGCATGCAGAAATTCAGTCATAGCATCATTTTGAGACATTTGCTTGAAAGTCATGCCAGAAAGATATAGGAACAGAAGGAAGCTTGAAAACATGTTTCTATTTTGCTCATCAAAATTCTCACCAGGTTTTCCAAGAGGGTTCCAGTACTATCTGACAATATCAGCTCAAACACACCCCCAGCCTCATGGCTACAGTCACCTGCAGGTTGGCATAGGAGCTTTAAGTCACATAAATGACATCTCCCACTAGCAATACTAAGACATAATTGCTAAGACACACCCTCATGCCAAGCCCCACACACTGCAGAGGGGTTTCTCTCCTCCTGGAGCAACCAACCATCCTTATATGAGCTCCTGATGAGTAACCCAAGTGCAGCACTCACTTGTACCCCACCACCTCTACATCACATGCATCCTCACTAGCTTAATAGGAGGTTAATTGTCCCTGATAAAGAGACAACGGTCCAACACATAACGAGAGCAATTTGCACAGAGGGAAACCTGTAGCAACAGCATGTTCTGAAACAAGAGCGTCGCAGTCAGAACAATCTTTTAGTTTCAAGCTCCCTAAGAGATAAGGCTCCTAATAAAACTCCTTCTGCTAAGTGTAGAAACTTGTCTTAGCAAATCATGACACCATCTCCTAGCAATACTGCCTTGTCTCTGAAAATATGACCATTTTGAACTACACAAAAACAACAGGTTGTCAACCAAGATCATCATCAGCTAAGCTCTCAGGCAAGAAAACATCTTTGTGTCTGATGAGAGTGACAGAAGCATGAGCTACACCTGAGCAACGTTCACACCACAATTGCGAATCCCACCCTCCGCAGCCCCTGAAGAAGTAAACAAACCAGACTCCCCACACATGGACCATCTCAGGAAGAAGTAGACTATAGGATGCATCATTCTGAACTTTTATTTATTTTGTCTTCAAAGAAGAGACCTGATGCAGCTGTTTCGTTAGAAAATAAAGTGTTTATTAAGAAACTAGACATTGAACACCCCTATAGTCTCTGTGAAAAGGGACCGTCCCATTTCCCATTAGCACAGGATGATAGTTATGGCAAGATAAGAATGCTCAAAGATGGAGGAGTCTCATTGACAGAAAATGAGGTAATGATTTACAATAATTAAAAATAAAATAAACTTTTTTAAAAAAAATCCTTAGACTTGCTACTTAAAGCCACCAATCGCAAATGGCCATGACTGGCTTTCGTTTTCAGCAGTGAGGAACCAGAGACTTTAATTGGTGTTAAACAAATTGAGACATCAATCACAGTGGGGAGAACTGCTTTAAATTATGCTGTACGGTCCAGAGGATTTCTTCTAAGCAGAGATGGACCTGAGCTGTAAAATTCAACCCTTCCTCTGCTAGGGTGTTTGGATATAGGCTTCTGGTCCAGGCCCACGGATGTATCTCTACGACTGATACACACAGTTGAGAGCAGAGTCCCCTGAACAGTGCTAGGGAGAGGAGACAGTTCAGACGGACAAAACATCCCCAGGTCAGGTGGGTGACTTCCAGGAGATGGGGACATTGAGTTCAGACAAGCACCCAATGATTCACACTCTTGGCGAAGCTCCTCCTCACTCTGTGAATCTGCAGAATTGAGGGTGTCAATAGCACACGGCCGCAGATCCTCTCTGGAGGTGCACCTCTTGCATTTCCAGCTCTGATGTGGGCAGGAAACATTACTGGGAGTTTTGGTCATGGTTTCTGAAGCCATTCAACCTGAGCCAGGCCTCCTCGTCCTAACATAGGTGCCCCCTTAAGGCATGTCCGTTAACTTAAAGCAATCTGCTACCATTTCTCCTGGACTCTTCTATTGCACTTTACCTTTTCATGTGAGTGAACTCAGAGAAGAAGCAAGAGAATGGAATATTCCCAGAGACATCCCTGTGGGAAAGCTGATAATAAAACCTCCTGGCAATTTCCAGGGCAGTTCATGTAGGTCACCCGTAAAGATAGGATGAAGCAGAACATCCCATTCTGAGGCTTCTACCCAGTTCTGGTGAAGGGGGACAGTGACTCTTTCCAGCAGCAGTGACCCTTCGGGGCTGGTGATTTAGAGACATCCCTGATGTGAGAAGATCGTCTCGGGCCACCGAGAAGGCAAGCAAAGCTGAGTGGCTGGTGAGCAATCTCCTGGTTCAATACTCCTCTCAGAAAAGGATCTGACCATGCCTGAAGCTTTTGGTAGTTTTTTTTTCCCTCTAGAAAAAAAAATAATCTGTCTTGCTTATACGTTATCACTGATATGCGTGAGCAAATCTGTACTTCCTGTATATGTGACATCCAGAGAGTCCAATGAAAGCCCTGCAAGTTGCCACGAGGGCAGTTGGCTTCTCTTGAGGACAGGATCAAAGGGTTTACTTTTCCATCTGAGAGACTTTGGATAAAGTAAGAAAAAAGTGGGATGGGAGAGGGGGAGAGAATATGAATATTGGCCAGAGAACAGGATCAATATTCCTGTTTATGCCAGAGAAGAAGCAACAGAATATTTATTTTTCCTCCCCTTTAGTCAGTCTGCCTCAAGCTGATGGTTCTGGGTACGTGACTGGGTTACAATCAATCTCTAGCTGGGTGGGAACACAGGGGGGAGCTAAAGGGGGCTGGAAAAGACCCAGCAACTGGGACCTGCGTGCATCTGATATGCTTTTCCACTTTGCTTACTGCCCTAGTCCTAGCAAGGACACGGACCCTCCTGCACTATGGATTCTCCATCCGTGCGGGAAGTCCAGGCAACTCCTCAGATAAAGCTCATCATTTAAGCAGCAGAGAGAGACCAGAGTATGACAATGATATGGTCAGATCCCACGAGCCGCTCTAACACACACAGACAGACAAACAAAAAAAGCCTCCTAGAATATGTGCACTTCAAAGATAACCACATTCTCTTCCTGTCAGAGAAGATTTTTTTTTTTCTTTCTGTTATTATTCCTTCCAACATTATTTTCTGTGCAAGAACTGGGAGCAGGGCTGCCTTTGTTCTTACCAAAAGTCTTCATTCTGCTTCAGTTTCTTCCAGGCTCCCCACCTCAGCTCACTCTGGGAGACCTCCCATGGCGGTGCCACGTTAAGAGGCGACAGCGGCATTCACTGGGTGTTGCGAAGACACAAGCTTACAAGGAAAACTCCAAGCAGGGAGGACATGACTAAAGATGTCAGTTTGGTTGGCTTGGTTGGCTTTGTTTTGTGTTTTATTTTAAAGCAAAAGTACAATTATTTACTGTGTTATTAGGATGACTCCTTTCAATTGGGTTTTAATTCTCTTTATTTGCTCTCATTGCTGCTGTTGTGCCTTGCAGGAATATTTAACGAACACAGCGACCATTGGAGGAAAAGAACGACCCTGTTATCTGGTGACAGAAAACCACAGTTTCAGTTGGCTTTAACGTGTGTACAGGCAGGGCTGTAGAGTCCTATTAGGAGGAGACCTCAATCCATACAGACCACGCTTACTGCTTCCCACCATTTTGAGGGCACAGCCTATAAACTTGACATCAGAACAGGGACTTTTAAGGAGTTTTTAAAAGCCATGACGTCCTTTGCTGAAATAAACACTGACATCCTCAACATAAATGCCTTGGTTAAGAGGTTTGGAATGTCCAGGGAGGCTTATTGGATTCAACATAATTTCTCTGAAACCTAAAGGGGGAAAAAAAACAGAAAAAAGAAAAAAGCAAAATAAAGTAAACGAAAAAACAAAAAAGAGCAAAACTAGAAAAAAAGAGAGAGATATCGACACACATGTAATTATTAAAAAAGAACCAAATGAATAACCAGCAAAAGGCTGCCATTAAATTAAAGCCAAAACACCCTTTCTGGGCAGGGCTACCTCACTCTGGTTTTCCATAAAGAATAGGCAATCTTTTTCACGTGGTGCGTGCAGGCACAAGTGCTCCAAGGACAATGAGCATGCAAGCAGTCTGGATGGAGAACTAGGAACAACTCTCTTCCAGAGGTTCCCACTGATCAGGGGTGGAAAAGTCCTAATTCCTACCTAGTCCATCTTTCTCCTAGGCAGGGAGTGAGGAAAACAGAGAATCCTTCCTATGTCTACTTTTCTCTCATGATTTATCTCGCCTGCCTTAATACTTCTGAAGCTGAAGAGTACCACTGCAAGGCTGGGGAGACCTGACTCTCCCAACTCCATAGACTTTCTTAGCCCCAGCTGTCCCATCTACACTGAAACCTGCACACTAGAGGCATCTTCTCCTTGCACAACCCCACCTTTTTAAAAGCAATTTGAAGGTTTAGGATTTGCCAGAAATATTGGCCAGTTGAAAGAGAAAAATAAGTGGAGCAGAGAACATAGGCATGCTCCTTCCTTAAGTCCCAACAAACTTACTTGGCAAATACAACGTTTTCAAGGGCTATATTAACTATCTCTTCATATAATGCCCTTGTCTTGGGATGCCCCAGCCGGGGAAACCCACTACTAGCACGTTTCTAATATAGAAAAAATAATTAATTAGTTACTATTAAAGATAAACATTATTCTCTGAAGATAAATAAATGCAAGTATTCAGAACTTCTCAGAGAATAGTTCCCTGGACTGGAGGGAGCAAACCTGTTGTGGAGCACTGGATGGGAGCTCCAGGAGGGAATCCTTCTGCCAAGACATCCAGTCCCACAGCCCTTTCCTCAGGGTCTGGCTGAAGAAGGGCACATTCTGGTTCACTGTTAGTGACACATCCTGATGTTTAGCCTACATTTCCTTTCTTCCTAACTTGAACCCGTTTGCTATCATCTTTTCTGCTAAGTCCTGTAAGTTCTTGCAGAAAAGACTACTCATGCATTTGTCTTCAAGCATCAGCTCATCATTTTTTACATTACTTTCTCAGACACCCATTTGTAACAGTGTTTCTACAACTGAGGCCATGCCAATGGGCTAGAGATAGATGTGTCAGGAATAGGCATAGGTCATTGAAGGTAGCTGCTAAGACTGCAGTGAAGTTGCTGTTAGCTCAGATCAAGCATGTGGACATAAGAAGCTTCTATGTCAGCTTATTAAAATTCCCAGTACAGATCCACCAACTTGCCAGGACCAAGACATGCATGGCAGGATCCTGGGGATTTCTCTAATCTATCCCAGTTTCTCATGGGCCCAAAGGGTTTTTCCAAGAAAATTACTGGAATGTCTTGGCTAGATAATTGCTCTAAGTTCTGTCAAATGTTTGTGCTCCTCATATAGTCACAGGATCCTCAACAAATCAAGTAAGTTAGCCCAAACCAAGAGCAGCATAGAGCAGCTTGGATGCCCTTGTGAATTGATCTCAATAGCGAAAGTGCTTTCCACTAGGGTAGGAACAGAAAGTTTCTCACATCGAATTTACACCAGTTAGAAGATTACTTTTTTTTCCTATTTCTTCTTTCTGGTTTTGACTTTATATCTATTTATATTTCTTCCCTGCATTATCTCATTCCATCTGCTCATCAAACACATACCTCTTTTGATAAACTTGAGGATGCAGACAAAAGCTATTTGTTTGGTTTGGAACTGTTTAAACTTGTTTGGGAGAAACTATCTATTATTCTCAGTGGTTCTGAAGGGCTGATCCATGTGGGAGAGTAAACCAGGCTCAGCTTCAGTTCATGTGTCATAAACAAAATTCATAGGCAAATTCCAAGTGTTGAAATATCATTAGTAGTGAGAAAGAGTCTAGCTCAACTTTCAGAGCCAAAGCAGAGTTTAAAGTGCTGATGTTTGGAAAAATGCATGTAAACTAAGACAATTTCTTATCAGAGTCACTGGGAGACAAATAAACATGGCATCCCTGAACGTCACTATTTATCGTGTTTTCTTTTTCATAGTATAAATATATTTTATGGCCTCCAAAGGATAGCTGGGAAAGTCTATACTCAACATTACCAAGTATCTCCAAGGAGCACTCCTGTCTGCTTTATTCTCTTTGCAGTTCTTAGCTTTGCTAAATTAAGGCAATTCCACTTCTGCCGGACTACATCCAACAGACCAAAAAACCCACTGGGGACACACAGCCTCAGCAAAGGGACATGTGAAAGATCAGCAAGACTTGGGGCTGGGGATGCTGAGGGCTTTGTCATCAGCACTGTGCTGTGAATCCCAGCTGCAGGGATCTCCATTGACAGTGGGATCTTTACAGAATGGGACTGCAGTGGGGGTTACCCCATAACTGACATGCAGCTGCTACTGAGGGATAAAGAACATGGCAGAAGGACACGCCTACGTTTCTGAAGCTTAGAGGCTGAACACACATACCACTGACTTGGGAAAGCAATGCAGCATCGGTCATTTTGGCATCCTCTCCTTCTGATTTATTAAAGTTCCCGAAGAATCTGAAAAAAACATGCTTCTCTCCTGACTGATTTCCTCTCATGCTTCTCTCCTGACTGATTTCCTCTCTTTCCTCACTGCTGTCTCCCATATTGTACTGCTACCTTCAACCCCGTTCTCTTGTATGGAGCAGAAACCAACAAGGCTCTTGCTAGCTTTATGTCTTCTCACTCAGATGTGAGATGGATGATGTTTACTGAGATGTCCAGGGTTAAAATGGGTGAATCTCAACAGGTTCAGAGTATGGATGCTGCTATGACAAATGTCACCTTTCTACCATCAAAGCTATTAGCACCTGAAAAACTAGCTCAGAGATGTCTTAGAGAAAATTGTTCACCTTCTTAGAAGGAGTTGGGGAAATCTTAAAAACAATCCCTTTGTGAAGTTTCATATTTGTCAGTGCTAGCTGGAAAATGGGAGGAAAAACACTATCTTTGATATTGGTTGTAGATTTGGAGGGAAACTTCAATATGCAAAGCTGAAAATAGCAAGGAGATTAAAAAAAAAAAAAAAACACCAACCTTTAGATTCAAAGCAAAAGCATCTCCAAGTTCCTACAAAATTGGGAAGGGTCTGACAGATTAAACTTTGTGCTTCTCCCTATTCTAGTGAGTCATTTTTAAATTAAAACATAATACTGTCTCTACTAATAGCCATGGTATGGTAGTGAAATAAATGTATGGAGAGTGTTGGAGAATAGGGAAGGAGGAATGAGCTCAGATTTGCTGTGCAGCTTTAACAGCTTGAGATGGAGGGGGCAGATGGGGCATTTCTCTAAGCAGGCTAGAAGGATGTGGCAATGAAAGGACACGAAAATTGAAGGCAGCCTAACCACACAATCAGTTTTTGCCCTCAACCCTGGCCATCCACTTAGCCCTCCAGAGCCCTCTTGCATTTCCCAACAGCCTGGCTAGCAGATCTCAGACACTCTTCCCCATGCACAAACCCAATCCAGTCTACAGACAGTGCCCTACAAGGAACACCTTGCCTCCACTGACTGAGAACAAGAATAAGGAGACAAACCAGATAATTTCACCTCACCTTCACTGTTTGCCTTCCAGTAAAACTGCAACCATTCAAACATACCATGCTTCTAGGGCTTTTGAGATCTGAGGCTGCTCCAGGTCACACAAAAAAACCAGCAGGGAATGTAACATGGGGAAAAAAGGGAACAACACAGAAAATGATGCACAACTCCTCATGGCAGTCCTATCTGTCACAGCAGGAGTGGTGCAGCCCAGTTCTGAAACGCAGGGGTGGAAACTGCTTCTAAAACAGCAGCATAAATTGCTGTAGGAACGGATGAGAAAAGTAATAAGATGCCATGTAATGTCTGGCAAAAATGGGTTAAACAGAAATAGCACATCAGGGGCAACAAGCTGGCCAAACATAACACTGCTATCCACAGAGCCCACATTGGGCAATGGAGCTTTGATCTCTCTTCCGTGTTACAGTAGAATTTATGATATAAAGGAAAAGCAATGGGAGATTCCAACAACAGTGTACATTTTATCTTTCTCTGTGCACAGATATGAAGTATGAATAACAACAAAGGCGGCATGAAAACCATCAAGCCTGGCCCATATCCAGAGTGAAGGAAACAGCCAACCGTCTAGTCAAAGCCAGGACTGATATGTCTGTATCTGAGGGGGGAAAGAAGCACAGCAATCCAGGTTTCCGGTCATGGATGGGTTCATCTGCAGGGCTATGACACAAAACCCTCTTTTTTTTTCCTCCCCTCCCAACACACAGAAGGGCGGGAAGCAACCCAGGCTGAGGCCTCACTTGCCACAACAAAGTAGGTCACAGAAGCTTAGCAGAAGCACACCATGAGGTTCTCTCTGATGCTCTCACAGCTGCAGATAAGCACATCATCTCTACCATCCAAGTTAAAGTCAAAGGGCCTGGCCCTCCTCTCACTTACACCAGCCCAACACTGTTGGCCACAATGGAGAACCGCAAGAAAATTCAGCCCACAGATGAATTTCACACTGATATACAGACCTCAAGCAGATCTTCAAGTAGATAACAGCTCTTTTAAGATTCACAGAAAGGCTCTTAGAGCTACAGAAATGCTTATGATGATTGTTCATTTTCATGGAAACAGGGTCCTTATCCCCCTCCACAGCAGCTCACCTTGTATCTTTGTTCATTTTCCATGGCTTAACCTCAGGCATAAGAGTCTCCCACTTTAGTCAAGGAGACTTGACATCACTGGAAACCTCTTGGGAATGTGCTAGGTGGAGCTCTAGCTACAGTTTGTGGCTTCTTCATCTTCTCCATAACCCAAAATCACAAGCAGGGGATTGCAGCACTGCATGTGTTTTGAGGGCAGGAAAGTGAAGAGATGGGCTGAGAGCAAGCAGAAGCAAACAGGTCTAGAAGATCCCATTTCCACACAAATTTCTCTCATGCTTAACTAGAGCACAGGAAAGGGCAGGAGAACACTAGAGGCACTCAACAGCTGAATAATGTTCCTTGAGAAAAGGACAGTGTTCACAGCTTTCCACCCAGTGAACTCTAAGACTATGTAAGATTCATTAAACCTTTGGTCAGAGGAATTCCAGTATCTGTTGCATTTTTACTGTTGCCGCTGTTAGTGTGGGCCATGTCCATATTAGCCAGGATCAGAAGTTTGTTTTCTCTGGAACTATTTCATGGATGGAGTAGTTCCAAGATACTAAATGATGTAGCCTGATAGCTCAGGAGGCAGAGCTCCAAGATTCCCCACCAATCCCCCTTAGGAAAAGCCCCAAAGTAGGAAAGCATTTACCAGGGTATAAAATCAAAAATAAGAAGGAAAAATAAAAATTTAAAAGTCTATTTAACACCAAGGACAAAATAAAAAGGCTATTTTCAGGTCTGAGATGCCCTGTGATTTGGGTCAAAGCAACCCTCTCTGTCCAGAGGCACAGCCAATGCTTTCCTCCAGCCCACATAGAGGTGCAGCTATTTAAAGCCACTCAGAGGCCCACTGCATGATGGAAAGCAGCCAGATCAGTTGGGCCTCATCGGTTTTGTTTTCATTAGATTGAAGCCAGAATATGTGGAATTACTTGTAAGAGGACCAGGGAAGGGGGAAGGACCGGGCACCCAGCAGTTTCACCCACAACATGCAGAGTTTAGTCCCTGCCTCATTTAAATGATAGTGAGTCAGAGAGAAGATACCTGAGCAAAGCGAATAGCTTGTTTCATCCCTCGTGACACCCAGGACCATGCAAAAGTGCATGGCAAAACTCTTGGGATTTACAGGTCAGCCATGAAAACAAGCTGCAGGGAAGAGTTTCTAAAATGCCTAAGAGTTTGGTGGTAGCTGGCATCTTGGGCATTATCAAGCTACCTCTGTCCCTCTGTGTGCTTGCACCACTACGTCCAGAAGCCCTCTCCTCCACAATTCTCACTGCCTGAAGAAACAACATCTCCCCACCTCTGCGAGTCCCCATTTCTCACCACCATGCACTCTTTCTGCCTCTGCACTCCACAGAGCCCCTGGGACCCAGCATTAAAGATCCCATCCCAACAAGTTATACATCATTTTCATCACTTTGGTTTTCAAACATATTCTTTTGTCAATTTTTTAATTTTTTTTTTTCTCCAAGTTGGCCCCCAGAGTGCTGACAATTTAAGCACTATGCACAGTGTTACAAGAACTTCTCATTTCCACTTTGCCTGACAGGTATCTGCGTCCCTCTGCCACCGCCTCTGTTCTCCAGCCGCTTCAGGTAGTAATAGCTACCCTAAGCATTTTACACAGAGATATTGAAACCACTGACTAATCTGCCCAGAAATTAATATCCACTGGGAAAGAATCTGGTTGGGCTTGTGCTCCTTAATTGCTGATTAATTCCAATTATGATACAGCTGATCCACCAGTACCACAGATTGCCACATCAAAGAGCCAACCAGCAAAGGAAGCCCCTAAGTTAGAACAGAAACAGCCCTGTTGCAAACTTCTTTTCAGCCAGAAAGCGCTTCATAAACATTAATTTGTTATGCCTCGTTCATTCCCTGGGGAGGCAGGAGCTGTTATGTTCATTACACAGATGGCAAAATGGTAGCATGGAGCAGGACCATGGTTTCTCCAAGGTCCCCAGAGGAACTGATGCCAGTCGTGGGCTCCCAGGAGCTCTGGGGTCTAGAAGGGGACAGCAGCACTTGGTGAACCTGGATGGCCAGGATATGAGAGCAGGCAACAAAGGAGACACACATAGTGGATAGGAAAGCACACAACTGCTGCAGTCTGCATCTGGGACCTTCCCTACCCAGGCAGCACCAATGATGCTATCCTGCTCTTCAGAAAGCTGGCAGAGGAGCTAATCAAAGCCAAGGATAAATCCTTGCTCACTCAAGTCTCTTTACTCTGCCATCTGCTCCAGCAATACCTTATGTCGTGTAGAAAGGCCAGAGCTGCCCTCCAGGAAGCCCAGGAGCTGTACAAACCCAAGAGCCTGAAGTGTCGGTAGGAGCCTCCTGTGAGGAAATGTGATTTAGAGGACTTTACAAGCTGAGGATGGAAACTGAGAAGCATGGGGGATCTCGGCAGGCAAGGAGGCACTGAGCACTACAGGGTAGTTGTAATTTGGAACAGGAAGAGCTGAGGGCAAAAACACAATGAGAGCTGCAGGAAGCCTCAAGGAACGAGGTTCTGCTGATTTTTTTAGGCTGTATGGATGCTGCGTTGTCTGGAATTATTGTCCTTCACCTGTCTCTCCAGCACTCCTGCTTTGATGAAGGTTTTAGAAAGGAAGTCTGCCACCATGTCTCTTCTCTTTTTAATTGCCCCACTAGATGGTTCTCAAAACAAGTTGCCTTCTGCACCAAAATATACCAGAAGAATGTCATTAATCTTCTCAGGGGAGACCTCCTGTCACCTGATTTTGTTTCAGGGCCATGTTTTTTGGTACCTGCCAGTGTGTGGCAAGCTCTAAATCACACACTCCAGGGCAGAGGGAGGGCTGTGCTTTCCCCAGGGGAAGAGGGGACAGCAAGCAGAAGAGGAACACAGGTTTGCACGGGGATCCTGCTCCTCCTAGAGAACAATTTGGGTAGTGCCCACCAAACAAGTGGCAGGTATTTGTGGTGGCCTTCAATCAGTAGGAGAGGAGAAAGTATTTTGTTCCCACAGAGCACACAGGGTATGTTTTTGAAAAGAGAAGGTATGAAATGCCTGGAAAGACACTCACAGCCAGCAAAGCAGAGATGAGATGAGGTGAGTGGGAAGCCCCCCAAGCTGTGCACCAAGTCAGGGGTGCTGGGAGGATGGCTGCTGCTGTGCAAGTAGACCCCTACTCCTCATGGCAGAAGAGGGTGAGCTTTGCACATCGGGGAAGATCTGGCTCATCACAGCAGGGCAGAAAATGAAGACCTAAGCCCCAAATGCATGGCAGCCATGAATTAGAAGTCTCCATTCAAAGCAGGAGAAAGGACCAGAGTTTCTTTCCTACAAGCTTTTTCTAGCAAGTGGTCTAGTTGTGAATTTTTGCTCCAGCAGTCAGCTCCAAGCTTAACAAACTTCAGGACTGCCAGACCCTTCTCTGACCCAGTTTCAGTTTGGGTCTGAAAATAAGCTTCCCTTCTTCTTCTCACATTAAGTTACCTAAATGCACCTAAATGCATTTAAAGCACTTCAGCCCAATCTTATTTCACACCACATAATTCTCTGCAAGCCTTTGTGTCTGTCTGCCCCACTTGTGTCATTGGCATGTGCTGATCAAATATTAGCAGAGATGAGGGAGAGGGAAGGGGGCTGAGTTCCCAGGCCTCTGGATGAGGAGGTACTGCAACATGGAAACTCCCAGGATTGTGACTATCCAAAACTCATTTTCCTCCCATCAGAGGATTTCACACTTGAGAAAAAGGAAAACAGCTTTACTTAAAAAAATAAGTTCTTTCCTCTTCTCCATCATCTATCATCAGAAGTCCTGCCTGCCACTACAGCCAGGACATGTCCTCCTCTATGTACGCTGCTCCTCAAAACAAGAGCTGCCCACACCAGAGCAAAAGTATGCAAAAACATGTGCTTCTAATGGCTCTTTCATATTTGCACATGCAACATCACAGTCCACAACCCTGAATCCAACCTCAGTGTCAAAAACAGCCTACGCACAGAGGAAAACAGCCTGAGCAATAACAAAAGTGCCAGCAGAAAGCAGGGAGACTGTGCATACAACCTGCTGGACGTGGGACACGTGGGATGGACAGTGAGGAAGCGTGCAAGAGAAAAGCGGAGAGGGATGCTGCAGTGCAGAGCACGTGACAGGGAGCAGAGGAGTGCAGAGAGGGGCCGGAGAGTGCGCACGTGTGGGGCTGAGAGCATAACGCTGCTGAACATTTACTCTCACTTTACATTACAGATTTAATGGCTTTTAACAGGAGACTTTGTAAGCGATCAGGAATTGGAACAAAAGGAGCTGGGGGAATAATTATTCTAACCAGGGGAGCTAAAGAACATGGTGAAATCGCATGCTGAGCAATCATGCTAATTAAAGGCACCCAGAAGAATCAGGATAGAAAAGCCAAATGGTTTTCACTCTGCTGCCCTAATCCACTAACTGCCTCCTCACTTTGACTCCCACCAGCTGTGGGAAGGACAGCTCTGGGTGAGTTGGTTTGTAGCAATAAATGATGGAGCTAAACAAGTGACACGGGAGGGTTGGTCCCCTCTGTATTGGGCTGAAGCAATGCTTGGCCTGCCAGACTGAACAGTGGCTGCTTTGCACCAACAGCCTGGAGGGACCAAATGCCTCCACGGCCTTCATCTGAACAGCAAGGATCCAAACACACTTCCCAGAAAGCAGAACAGCTGCTGGCAACTACCAGCATGAGGCTGAACACAACCCACACCCACAATCCCAGTCCTTTCAGGCTTGTCAGCCCTGCTGCATGACTGCCTCTGCAATTAGCTGTGGACATGGCTCAGCACGGTGGTCTGTCCTGGGCTGTGTCTGGGGAGAGTGCTTCCAGTGCCACACCAGAGCTTTGGTGCCACTAAACATGCTGCTTCCTCTTCTACACAGCTTTGGTCATCACTGGGTTCAGTCACTCAGGTTGGTGCAGGGGCTTTCAAAGGGAAGGACATCTTCTATGCAGTGGGCATCATCCTGATCTTCTACTGCTTAAAATGCCAGCTAGGGTCCATGCCATGCTAGCATCAGAAAAGCAGGAACTAACACTGCAAGATGGACAAATATTCACCTAGAAATGTGTAGATTAGGAAAATGCCCATGGTATAGGGAAAAGAAATGAACACAGTATTGCTCCAACAGACTAGAGGCTTTATAGACCCAAATAAAAACTCCCAGGCACTCAGCCTGGTGTAAAACCCAGGACATACTCCTCATGGTGCTGCTGAGCCTCAACCTGTTGGGGATGTCAGGGGAAGATCTTCCTCGGACATTGCTGGAGTCCAACAGCACATTACATGCCAAGGCAGATGGGTGCAGAAAATATGATTAACAGAACCAGACACACAATGGTGAAATCACACTCTGAGTACAAAGAATTGTCTCTGTCCTTTCCAACCTCCAGGAGAAAGTCCACCCCTGATAACTGCTTAGGTGAGATGTGAGTGCTTTTCTCTCCAGCAGTGCAGACCTGGGTTTTGTTACAGCAGTTGCCTGCATTGACACAGAGCAAGAGCTGCACCTAGGGGAGCTGGGGCAGCAGAAAAGCAAATGCTAACAATTGCCATCAAGTAACAGCTTTCTATTTAAAAAGCAATGGTTTGTTTGTTAATCAACAGCTCCATTAACACAGAGCAAATGCCTCTCTAATGGACACCCACAGGATCGCAGGCTGAACCATTTGCATGCGGCATCTTTTGATTGATTCACCCTAAAGATCATCAAGTAACTGAGAGATGGTATTTCTGCAGGAAACATTCCACAGCAAATACATTGATTGCAACACTCAGCCAGCTGCTGTGTGCCAGGCTCTTCTTAAAGAGACTTCGTATTTGATTCTTTGATTAAATATTTCAAAACCGAGAACAAACCAGGGACATTGGCTCGGTTGTACCAGGTGCTCAGTCCATGGAGACCTGATATCCTGCCAAGGAGGATCGCACAACTGGCCAGTGTCCAACCTGCTCCCTCTCTTCCTGCCATCAATCCTGTTCCCTTGGTCCTTGCCTGGCTGCACAGATCACTGCCACTCTGCTGCCTGGCCTCTTCCTGCCACCACTCAATCCTTGACCCAAGCCAAGGGAGCCTGCTTGGTAGCACAGCAGGAACACTGATCTGCTGACTCATTTATTCAACTCCTACCTGCAGCTAAAATCATGGTCTTTTTTGCCTGCCAATGACTCTCTGCCTCCTGCTCTGTCACCACAACAAATCCATTTTTAATCAGCACTCAACAGGACAAGAGGAGGCAGGGCTGAGAATGAGGAATACCCTGAGAACAAAGGAAGAAAGTCCAGGACCCATAAGGAAATTAGCAATGAAATCATCAGTTGAATAATTTGCCACACCAGCAACCCCAGCTGGCAAAGATGGCCTTCGAGCCACAGCTAAGCACTTGCTGCAACCTTCAGTTTGCAAAAGCAGGTTCTTTTCCCACAGACCAAACATTGGGCTGACACCTCCTTTATGAGCTGCTGAAAAAACACAATGACACTTCCAGTTTATGAGCAAGCCCTGCCACCGCTCACCATGCCACAGCCATGGTGCTCAAAAAGCCACCCTGAAAGAGACCAGTGGGGCCAGGAGACACAGGCTGTTGAAACAACATGCTTATTTCACCTGCAAATGAGCCACACAAATTGAGACCAGACCCTCTTTTTCCCCTCTGAGCTACTCATAAATAACAGAGGCATAAGGCAGGTTAAGGGTCTTTGAGGCAGGTAAAACACAGAGGTACAAAGGACACAGCATCTCATTGGAGACAAGAGGAGAAAGCTAAACACTCACCCAGGTCCTACCAGGAGACACAGTTAACCCTCCCCTCCAGAGATAAGCTCCATCAAGAGGGTATTCAGCCTGTTGGAGTAATGACTCCTTGAGGCAAATCAGAGGTGCCAGTAGCTATAAATGAGGGCCTTTCTCTGCTGTTGCTTCCATCCTTTCTCCCCCTTCAATATTGGGAGGGGAAAAAAATTAAAAATAAATAAATAAAAAGAGCCTGCAGGTCCCATTCAGGCTGAACTACTTGTGCCACTGCGGACTCACAGCCAGGCAACAAGAGCTGCAGGTATCAGCTTGGCCATGGGTGTTGGGCTCCTGCCCCCGCTTCCTTTCTTTTCAAAGAAAATTAAATCGAGTTTGCATTGACTACTGAGAAAACAAGACAACATTGTGCAGGACACGACCCTCTACAATCAAATTAGGTCATTGCAACACCATAGCCAGCAAAAAACATGTAGCCCTGATAGCGTGTAGGATCAAGGAAAATTATTTCATGCAGCAAACATTAAGAGACAAAAGGAAAATGAATCATATCAGGACATCAAGCAAAACCAGAGCGTGAGATAAGTTTGGAGCAGCAGGAACAAGATGTAGTTCTGTCTAAGGGCTTCCCTCCCAAGCTCTTCGGGTGTCCCCATTGAAAATGGCCTGCCACTTCTCAGAGCTGGTCATTAAAAACACAGCAAGTGCTGGGAAATATCTTTGCCACTTCCTGCACAGCTTCCTCACTTCCCCAACCCTGGAGCTCTGATGGTTTCCAAAAGATTAAAGCCACTATTCACAAAGTAGGTTTCCAGCCATGGCCCTCACTGTGTCAGCAAAATGCCCAACAGCAACACACTCAAGGTGCTGATTTCAGGAGTGCTGGGATGTGTTTAGAAAGGGGACTCGACGTCCTACTTTTGCTGCAAGTCACCACTTCTGTGTCTATATATACATTGCACACAGATCATCACAAAATAAAAAACAAATGCATAGTCCAGCTGTGCAAACTTTCACCATCATGGTTTGGCACTCACCTCTCTTCCCATCTCCGTTCCCCAGCTCACAAACATCCCCTGTCCATGCCCTCTTCCTCAGCATACAGGAAGCATACATGACCTACACAGGTTGCCCTCCATCCCAGGTCTCTCATGTTTTCCAGAGTGCTTGGTCTCCCATAGGAAAGCCCTCCTTACTCAACTGCCTAGCAATCACCAGCAGAGACAAATCCATAAAGCTGCTTCTACCCAAACATCCCTCTACAAGACAGGTGGGAGGTCTCCAGCAGTTCTGGTGCACATGTTGGTAGGTATTTATGGTGATGTGGAGGCCACCACGTGTCTCTGGAAAGGTGCGGGTGGGTTAGCACTAGGAGGAGCAGCAGTGCTGTTCATCACTACACCAGGATTCTGAGGACCTACATGTGGTGCCTGGGCTCTGTGTGAGCTGGGAGGTGAGTCCAGCCACTCTAGGTGGGTCAAAACCCACCTCAGCACAACTCCCCCAGCACCTGTTTCATGCCAACAAACAGAGGAAGATGCAGCAAATATATTAATGCCACCACACACAGGAAGGAGGACACAAACCTTCCTAAAACCTATGATTTACATAGCAGTCTACGACAGTGGTTTCCCAACTGCATAATGAGTACATTAACTTCAGCTAAGCTGATTCTCCAGAGATGAAGAGATGGAAAAGAATAATCGAAGCAAACTGTGATAGAGTTTTTGATTAAGCAGCTGATGATCAATAAAAGTTATCTGCAGGGCACAGAGTGTTAATGAGCTACCATTCTTGTAGCAAAGAAACACCTGAGCCCACGCTCCCTGCTCAACACAGCCCACAGAGGTCAGCAACACCTGCTCCTCCAGGACTGACAACACGAGAACATGAGCCATCGAGTCCACAGGTTTCCCCTGCCCTTGTTCCTGTTAAAAGGGTGATGGTGGAAAAAGGAAAAGAAATAACTTTAAAGAGGATTGTAGCTAGAAAGAAAGGAATGAAAAAGGTTAACAGCCTGATTCAAGGCTTGAGATACTACGTTTGGGAAAAAAAAGATAAATTGAAAAGGCATTCATAACCTTTTCAGACAGCTCCATTAATTTAAAGAACCCTTAGAGCTCTGCAGCTGTAACACCAGCACCCAGCACACCTGCAGCAGGGAGCAAGAAGGACCAGCCAGCTGGGCTACCAGCTTTCTAAAAACAGTAAAGCCAATCAGGCTACCAGCTCTCTGCATCCAGGGATGGAAGGCACAGACTGACCCACAGCACAGCCCACATTACTATCCCATTATTCCTTCCCCCACAGTGATGTCACTGCAAAAAATGTATTAGGTGTTAAATTTTAATACTTATTAATATCTTTAATTCATCCCCAAAGATTTTAAGGCATTAAAGAGTGGACTTTATAGAGAATTTCTCATAATAATGCAGCCACCTGTTTAATAGCAAGGCAGCACAAGGGTTTCAGAGAGCAAGTGGAAAGGAGAGCTTCAAATTAAAGCTACAGAGAAGAGACAAGACTCACATCAGCAGAGACATAGAATATCATTACCTCTGCCTGAATTTAGCTATTTCACTGTAACTAATCATTTTACTCTTCCAAAAATGTCTGGAGAACTGTTAGTGACCGCAGGGAGCTGCTAGGATCTTTGTATTACATTTCCTCCCAAAGTTGCCTCCTCTGACAGCCCAGCCCAGCCTGCCTACAAAACGGATTTATTTTCCCAGAACTCACTTAGCCTTCCCATCCTTGGAGGGTCCAGGGAAAGCTGAGAAAAAAATCAGCAGACAGGATACTCTTTCTGGATTGTCCCAAAGGGAATAGAGGGGATGAACAGCACATCAGGATTTCTCCCCCAATTTCTCAAATTCTCACGGAACTAAGGGTTTGCAATTGCCCTCTGCAGAGACTGCGTCAAGACAGATCATTAATACTACTTGATGCCGAAGATCTTTTTTTGTATTAAAAAAGCACTACGATTACTTAGTTCAAATCTCTATTATTCATAAGATCCATATCTATCATGGATATAGTATTTACACTGCTATGGGGAAATGTAATAAATAAGGTAATAAGCCCTTCCTTACTCCAGGTCAAGATGAAAGTCTGCATCTTGGAGAGCAGTGTTTTCCTTGGGCAGCGAGGCTCGTATCCCAAGCTCCCTGCTCAATTCCTTCAGCCACAAATTAAAGCCAAGGTAAAAAAAAAATAACTGCTCTTCCTCCAAGCCCAGTGCTCGGGCTTCAACCAATTCCAACTCCAACCAAGTTGGCCAGGAGGCAAGGTGTAGGTGGAATGGGGTTGGCAGAGCTCCTAGGAGGTCAGCAAGGAAAGGTCTCTTCAGAATTAGTCGAGAGAGCAAAGCAGAAACATGTTAGACTGTAGCATGTCCCCCAGGAAGGTGGAAAGGGAGAATTTGATTCAACCTATCTGGAAAGGAGCAGAAAAAACTCAGAATTTCTGTTTTGTGGGATCATAATATACAGCTGACAGCTCCAAGAACTTCTTTGTCTGAGAGACTGGCTGTGAAAGGACTTCAGGTGGCAACTCATAAACATGCAACACGGTCCAGTGGGCTGAACATGGGCCAGACTGCTAGCTGTCAGCAACCTGGTGTGACCTTGAGCAAATTGATGTCTTTCCATCTGCCTCTCCTCATCCATAAAATGGAGATGAAGATGCTTGGCAGCTCCTTGATAGGCTGGAAGGAGAAATGCCTCTTTCCAGGAAATAGTGGAGGCACAAGATGCCAGGTTACTTCTTGTTAAGAAGAGGATAAAATATACCCCATCCCTCAAATACTTAACTGCCTGCTGTGCTCTCAGTAAGGTTCCCCTGACATTTGGGCTCTGCTGGGATCTGGCATGAGAACAGGACTGTGTCACCCCATCCCATCTCTGGAATTTGCCCAGGATTTATTTTTAACACAGCCTTCAGTGTGAACATTTGTGGTAGGATTCATATGAATTCATGCTGATCTCTGACTCTGAGCTAGCGTCACCCTGGCTGCACCAGTAGCCAGGACTGTCAAGAGGACAGACGGCACAATCTCCCCATCCTGATCAAGGTGTCTAACATGGGGCATACCCAAAGCATCCTATCTCCTTCCCTGTGTAGGAAGGAAGCCTTAGGCAGCCACCTCTGATGGAGCTTCTCCTGCCGCCTGGGACTAACTTGTCCTAGAGCATAAAACACATCAAACAGGGCTGGACTTAAAATGACCTTTCAATATCATGGAGCCCTTTGCCAAGCTCTTTGTTTCTTTTTGGTTTTGGATTGTGAGCAATGGAATGGAGCAGAAGCTGTGGCCCATTTGAGAGAAGACTTGAAGATTGGGCTGCAACCTTCTGGTACATCAAGACCTCAGGTATGGCTTGAAGCATGAGGTCCTTTGCTTTGGTATACATCTGATGGCCATCATCTCCCCTTGCTCAATGTTCCACATCAATTACAGTGCAGAGATGTAAAATGACTGATACTTTTAATACAAAAGGCCCGTCATTTATTTATTAGCTGGCAACAGGCCCTGCAGTCCAGGATGGATGCATTATAAATCAACTGCATTTCTAACCATTAAAAATTCATCCAATTCATAATGTAGGATGCCCGTAATTTCCTTATTAGTGTTGAGTGTGAAGAATTTTTCTTTCTCCTCCCTTGGTTTTACTTTGCTTCTTTGCTTTCCCAAAGATCTTGCTCATCTGAGGATTAGTTTAGCTTAATCCTTCAAGAGGGAGGTGGAGAGGTGGGAAGGGCTGGGGGAAGGGAGACAAGGACTGAAGTAATTTTATTACAGCGTTTTATTCTAATTGCAAATTTGCCATATATACTTAAGAGACTTAGCTGCCTTGTCTCCTAGTCACACTTGTGGGAGCCAGAGAAATTGCTCATCCTGAATTTAAGAGATGCTTGTAGAGAAAAATAAAATAAAATAGATCCTTTTCCCTCACAAAGAGGAAAAAAAAAGGAGGTATGGTGGTAGGACAGGGAAGGATGATGTAAAACTTGTTAAAATGTATTAGCAAGATAAGAACAGGTGTCCAAACATTATAAAACAGTACACTTTGACTAGATCAAACATATAGATATGAGATACATATATATAAAAATAGGTAGGTATAGTAACCTTCAGACTCCATGCTCCAATTCATTGAGGAAAAATAGGTTAGTAGGGCTGAAAGAAAGGTGTGACATTTTTGCAGACTCACAGCTGTGACAGAGAACCACAGGTACTGCTGCAACATCAGCAACAAATAGGAACTTGGAACTAACATCAGGAAAAGCTGAGTCTACATGAAGCTCTAAGTCGTTGCTTAGTTTGAGTACAGCATCCCACATCGACCACACTTAGTGGCAGATGGCAGGACAGCCTGATCGTTGATGTTCATACAGAAATATTAATGCTTTCACTAGAACTCACTTTGTTTTCTTTTCTTAAACAGATCTATCCAGGTAGGAGCAGGGAGAGGGGATCCAAAAAACAAATTCAAGCACAGTTCAGCATTAGGCAACTTGCAGTCTGTTTAGGAATCAGCATGCAGGAATCTAAAAATGGATTATGCAATAAACCCTGCCTTAATGGGAGACAAGCCCGGGCATTGAGAGCAATCCTTACACGCTGTGAATTCAATGTACTTTTCACCTCGAGACACTTGCACACAAATCTTACATCAGCTACACATGGAAATGGGTTTGCTGAGTTCTCAGCTGGGTCTGTTCACTTCAGTAAATCATGCCAAGTTCAACAAGGTTAGTGCTTTACGCTTAACCACAGTGCAAGACAGCTGCTTTGGGTCAGGGCTTCAGGAGCACACCAGCAGAAGTGGTGCTTCCATTAGTAGCACCATCCTCCTCCATCTCATCCACCCCATTGGCAGTGAACCCACTCCCTGTCCACACCCACGACTGATGACAGCAAGACAGCCAGAGAGATGCTAGGGCAGATTGGAAATGTTCAGCAACCAAAAAATGACAATTTATGCATTTTTGTTAAATTATACATGAAGCAATGGAGCTCTGCTCTACAGAGAGCAGTGCTGTTCCACCTGCGCCGTGCTGAGAGCCAGCCACCACGCTAGGGTGGGAGACAAAAGCTCCATTTGACATGAGAAGCTCTTTAGGCAGAATATCTTTTTACATGAGTCTTTCCTCAGCTTTCAGGACTGAACAGGGTATTTTGGGCTGTCTAGCCCAAAAGTGGCACTCAAGGTAGTTTGTTTTTTTTTTTAACCTCTACAGATGTACAGCTTCTCTGCTAGATCCTGGGTTGTACTTCTTGTCCCACAGGGCAGCACTACTAATAATGTTCTGTTGTGTGTGCAGTCATGCAAAACTGCTCCAACTCCTAAACAATAGCAGCTATTTTTAATTAGGAATTGTAATTTAACCGAACAATGAACAAACAATGAGAGCCTGCAGTCTTCCAACCAGAGAGACTGCTCCTGTCTGACCATGATGAGTCCCCACACACTTCTAAGAGCTAGATTTTAAACCTGAAAACCATCTGGGTTAGACTAAAAAAGTCATCACATCATGTCCTTGGAAAGTCTGAGAGCTCACAGTGTCCTCAGGGGTACCCCATGGCCAGGTATCACAGGCATATTCGCTGGGTTAGACTAAAAAGTCATCACATCATGTCCTTGGAAACTCTGAGATCTCACAGTGTCCTCAGGTGTACCCCATGGCCAGGTATCACAGGCATATTCCCCTTGTCCCCGGAACACAGAGATGCCCCAGCCTCCAGATACTTTCCCAACAGCCAAGCATTATAAGCCTCATTAAAAAGACAAATGTTTAACTGATGGCCAAAAGAAACCAGTACCACAACGCTGCCATACACACACCAGCTATTTTTAAAGTGACCCACAACAAAATTCATGCAATCAATGAGCCATTAGGAGAATGCTCTTGAATCTCCTTCAACACCAGGTCTGCCTGAGTTTGCAATAGTCTCAGGTCATGCACTGTATCACTACCTCTTGTCTTGCAGGGGCGAAGCCACAGGCATGAGGAGCTCTGGCTGATGAACAAAGCCATCCTTTCTGGATATCTCCTTCAGGTTTAAGAGCACTCTGGGGTCAAGAGCACTACAAGCACAAATGGATAGGAAGAAGCACCAATACTTGGGCACACAGCCAGTAACGTAGAGAATGAAAACCTGCTTTATCCCCATTTTGTCCTACTCCTCTTCTTTTACCCTGCTACAATGAGTCTTGACTCATGCCAGACTACGGGTGAACAGCACACCTGTGCTGCCAAGCTCTGAATACCCACTAGAAATCAGAGATGCAACTAGGATGGCTGCAGGCAATCCCTGGCAGGGGAACTGCCTGGTCAGGAGCATCATGGCATTCTTGGCTTTGTGGAGGAAAGGCAGAGCTGCAAGAGCAGTCAGCAGAAATCCACGTGTGCTTCAGCAGCATTAGTTGTGAGGCGGAGGTGATTGGAGTGTAGGTGTCACTGTGCAGGAAGCTGAGCCATGGGGAATGAAGAAGAGTGAATTCAGCAAGTTTTTTATACCATGCCCATCCCACAGTGCATGGGTGAGCAGGTGGGGAGCACATGCCCGTGTACACAGAGACAATGAGCAGGGGTCTGAATGCAAGATAGTATCAGGAGTGCAGGTAGACATCCATGAGATGGTGCGTGTCCTGGGCAGTTCTGTCCAACCCATTTGATGCAAGGACAAGGCTTCTGGGCAGGGAGAGCCACCTGCTGTGTTAGAGCCTCTCCAAATCCAGGAATAAACCAGCTCAGGGCCTCCCCTCATCTGGTTTAAGTACTTGACTGTTCAAACATCATGGGCTCCCTTCCCGAAATCACCCCGGGGTGAGCCAGTCCTGCTTGCTGGCCACACAGGCACCAGGATTAGATCATCCAGAGGAAATGCTTCCAGGCCAGAGAAGCAGGTAGAGTTTTGTATGAGAAAATACTTCTCTATCCACTCCTTGACATCTGTATCCAGGAGTATTTCCATCACTGGGGCAGCTTCTCCAGAGGCAGGTCAATATTAGTAGCCCAAAGCCATGTTCTGCTTGATTTAAGGGTTTCTCTTCCTACTGGATCCCCATCACCAGGAATGTCCCTGCCCAATATGTTGGCAATCACCACAGCTGTGCTCCCAGCATCGCTTCTCCATGCCAGAGCTGGACCTAGCTCAGCCCTCTTTGATCTCAGGCGTTGCTAGAAATATCTTCAGTAAACACACGTTAAAGTAACAGAGTTAGGATCCAAAACCCAAGCAGCTGCAGGAGGTAATCAGCTTGTGTGCAAACCAAGTCAGGTGCACATCACATCTGGAGAAAGGCAGGGCCACACTGCTGGGCACAGCGGCTCGGTCTAAAGCAAGCAGGAGCCAAGAGCCACATTTCCCACCCTCTCACGTTGTTTTTCTTCCTCTTGGTATAACCACATGGACAACATCTCCAGAGCTGGCTGAGGGGCAATGGATTTTGCCAACTCTTGCAAGACAGTCTGAGAAACTCCCATTTCTGTAGCACCATCATGGCAGGAAGCTCTGAAGGCTGACTCACTGAGCATGAAGTTGCAACTCAAAGTACAGGTGTAATAGGCGAGATGAGCACTCCGCCTCTGCAAACACAGGTTGGACTTCTGAATTCTGGAAAATAGGAATATTTCTTCCACTTGCTCTTTCAGAGCTGGATGAAAAAACACAGAGCATAAAATAGCCACAGGTAAGAAAATCCATCCGAGAGGGTTGGTAAGAGCTGAGCAGGTTGGATTGAGTCTCACTGTCCACAGGATCATAGAATGGTTTGGGTTGGAAGAGACCTTTAAAGAGAGAGCACCCCATCCAGCCTGATCTTGAATGTTTCCAGGGTTGGGGCTTCTACCACCTCCCTGAGCAACTTGTTCCAGTGTTTCACCACCCTCATTGTAAAAAATTTCTTCCTTATATCTAGGCTAAATCTCCTCTCTTTTAGTTTTAAACCATTACTCCTTGTCCTATCACAACAGGTCCTGCTAAAAAGTTTGTCCCCATCTTTCTTATAGGCCCCCTGTAATTATTGCAAGGCCGTAATAAGGTCTCTCTGAAGCCTTCTCTTCTCCAGGCTGAACAACCTCAACTCTCTCAGCCTTTCTTCACAGGAGAGGTGTTCCAACCCTCTGATCATTCCATCCCTCTGATCTCTCTTGTTTGTCAGATGTTGCAACCTGGGCAAGAGGACAAGGCGGCGATGCTGGGCACAAGGGAAGCTCAGTTCTGCTCCAGCAAGGGACAGAAACAGTCATTTTGGTTGCTCGCACTTTTCTTCAGGTACCTGCACCATCTGCTTTGGAAGCATTCAGCCAGAGCCTGAGGGGTTTCTTCAACATCCAAATCTTTTGTAGGATGTTCATGTCAACACTTGGAGCTCAGAGCACTTTCTGTGAGAGGCAACCGCAAACCAGAAAGAAGGGAAATTTGGAGGCAGGTTACTGCACAGACCTCCAATGCCCTCCACCTGCTGAGCATTGAGGTCAGGGCTCTTCCACAGACCCAAGCCACAAGCCCAGGCTTTGCCAGGACAAAGAAGGAGGCACAGAATAGAGTAGAAAAACACACATAAATGAGTATACAGCTACTCATAGGTCCTCGCTAAAGCCCCTAAAAAAAGTATCTCATATGGGTTGATGGAAGACAAGACCAAAGAGCCCCAGTGCAGAAGAATCTTGACCCACAAGTGCCTACTTCAGAGAAGTAATGGGCATTGGGACCTGCTGGAGAAGATCCTGGGGCTTTCATGTTGGAGCAGAGAAGAGGAAAGGAGAAGTTTGGAGAAACTGGATAAACAGCAGAGACATATAGGAGGGTCTGAGACCTGTACAACGTGGCTCCAGGCTGGGCACTGGGTGTTGCTATCACTTTGTACTGGACTCCACATTTGTATTGCATGAAAATATTTTAAAAATCCTCTTATCCCTGGGGAGGGTATAAAAAAAAAAAAAAAAAAAAAAAAGAAAAATTTCTGTTTTCCACAACCAACTCTTTCAGATTTCTTTTTTAGCCAAATAAGACTGCAAGCATTTATGGCTTTTTTTTTATGTTATTGTTATTTTTGGCAAAAATAGGAACATGAACTGACCAAAACCAGAAATGTTGCATACTTTTTAGCTTCCCGTGTCCAGGATGAGCAAAACACACTGGGAAAAAGAAAAAAAAAAAAAAAAAAGAATTTACAGTGATAAGGATAAATATCATTCCTATTTTTCATTTTCAAGACCTATTAGAAGCAGAGGTAAGGAAATCTATTTGTTTAAAAAATGTGATTTTTGAAGTGACCACAATGTTCCTTTTAAACTGCACTGAAATACGAGATAAAGACAGAGTCCTGATTGAAAGAGTGCTGATGGCGCTTTTATTGTGTGATTTGCCTTGTTTTTTTTCTGAAGTACTTCTTTTTAGCCGATTACCATGTATTTACAGTTAGTGTAATTATATCTAATTACTTAATTAGCATGAATACGTGTAATTACTAACTTCAAATATGTAATTATGTCAGGGCAGCCTGTAATAAATGAGGTTGGAAAAAAACCCTCATTAGGACTTTATGGAAGGACGGCTGCTCCACCCGTGTGGAGAATGCATCCCAGTCCCCAGACTGCGCCAGCCCTGGAAGAGGAAAACACAGCCAGATCCAGTCGTGTCTGGTGAAAACCTCCACCAAAATCAAACTACTTGCCCCAAAAGTCTAGTTTCACAGTGCTGGTGGGAACTGAGCATCCGCTGCTGGAAGGCAGACAGGGATCTGCAAAAGATCTGCCCCCCAGATTAATTTTCTCCATTGAGGTTTGGATTTTTTTCTCTGATTTGTGTCATTCTCAGGAAGACCTATTTTGTCAGATGAGAAACATGAGGGAACAGAACAACTCCAAAACTGTGCCGTGGCATTTGAGTAAAGCTTGAGAGATCAGATCCAAGAACTAATCTGCATCTGATGCATTGTGCTTATAATGAATTACTACCTAATTACTACTATTAAAGAAAACAATCTTCCAAAATGTTTCTTCTGAAACATTACCAGTCTTTCACCACAGAAGTCTCCAGTTACTTATAATTACAAAATCTGAATTTTGCAAATTCAAATCCTGAACATCAGGAGATGGAGCGAAGGCAAGAAGTTGCTGTTACTGCCAAGCCTGCCCATCTTCTGGACTGACAGCCATCTTCTGGACACAAATGAAGGTAGACTGGATCATGTTTTGCATTACTGAAACACCTGACCATAGGTGGAAACCATGTGGTCCTGCACCCTATGGCCTCCACATATTCTGTCCACAGTGCTTGCCACAAGTCTCATTCTTCTCCTCTCATCTGTTTTATTTCCAAATATAGAGATGTGCAAACACATCACAACCTGTCGCTGCTCCTGCTGACATCTGCCAAGCAGATACGCCACTTGGTTTCTCTTCCATGTGTAAAATATCAGGAGAAAAAGGCTGGTTTAGCTTATTCTTCAGATTTGTGGTTGGACTGTCCCCATTGCCAAGCCCTTTGCTTAACCCTACAGAAAGGGAACAAGGATTGGTTTCAAACCCTAGTCCTGCCCAGCATGCCATGTAAACATGTACGGAGTGTCTTCTCAAAGACTCAACAGAATTATCATAGAATCACAGAATTGTTTTGGTTGGAAAAGACCTTTAAGATCATGGAGTCCAACTGTAAATCTAACACTCTAATGCTTCATCATGAGAAAACTGGGTGGTGCAGTTTCTTCGCTGGCTCTTTGAGAAGCCCCCAGCCAGGAAGGGAACAAGGACCCTGAGCCAAGCTTGTCCTCCCTGCTCCTCTAAATCAGGCAGTAGCAGAAAAGGAATAAGAGTCAACTGCAAAAATCCCAGAAAGTCACAGGCGAGAGCTGGCTCCTGCATCCTTCATGGCATCAATGAGAGGACAGCACGTCCCCAGTGAGGAACATGTGTCTATCTCCTTGAGGACACATTAATGAGAAGAGCCCACAGGACAGCATTGTACAGCAGGAGCAAGAGGGGCTGTAACTCCACGGGCAGGGAGTTGCTCTCCATATTTCAGCTGCAATTCCATTATGCAGAGCTAAGTGGCTGGGAATAAACATCCGTCATCCCTGCGTGATAAGCGATGTCTGCTGGTATAGAGGGTGACAGAAATCTATATCACATCAATGTACTATTAATACTGCATTAAGCATATAGAGTTTGATCTCCTCATTGCAGCGTGGTAATGGGTATCGGCATGTCCTCAACCCAGACGACATCCAAGAGCACAGGGATGCTTGCAGGAAGAAGGAAGGAGAAAAGCTTCATGATGGAGAGAGAAATTGCTTGCTGAAGATTTTGCTTTAACAACACCTCAGTGCAAAGGAGAGATGCTGAGTGCCATGGAGCACCTTTGCTCACAGCTGGACAGTAGCTCAGCAGGAGGTGGGTGGCAGGAGGGAGGTGACAGCTCACATCAGTACAGGCTCAGATGACTATCAAGGCATTCCCCAGCCCAGGGGAGTTGTCTCTAAAAGTGACAGCAAATGAAGAGGTGTTTGTGTCCAAGCTCTGCACAGGGGGAAAGAAAAACCCTCTGGCATGAAAACTACTGGGAGAACAGGAGCAACAAATATCCTCCAGCTCAGGTTTAAGTTGAGCACAACACATCAGATCAAACAAACTCCTTACAGTGAAAGCTCCCCAAAGCATGGTTAATTTAAAAGGTGAATTGTTAAACTTTCCAGCCTCAAGTAAAGCCACTAATGAAGTCAGAAGTTTTGCCCAACTGAAGTCCTGAGGACTAAAATACAAGACATACCAGATCCAACCTCACCTTTAGTCCCAAAGCCTGGGTTTTTCCCCGTGAATGACAAGCAAATCCAAAAAATAGAAGATCTTTCAGCCTGCCAGCATCCAGCTGTGGTTTGCCTCTTGGTAGCACCCAAAGGCAGTGCCTGTGGCTGGGGTTTGGTTTCAGCCCTGCTGCCTTGCAGCCCTGGGATACCTCGAGCTTGGAGGTGGCAATCTGCCACAGATTTCCAAGTGTGGCCATTGTCTCTAGTGCTGCTTTTCTACCCTGTGGCACTTTCCACGGGAGAAGCAGCTTCAGATGCCACCACCCCCAAGCATCTCTATGAACTCTTCAGATCCTAATCAAATAGCCCCATGAAACTCTGAGGGCAAATCCTGCTGTGAGCAACTTCTCCTGCAACCCACCCAGCTCTGACAAGCCCCGCAGGGCAAACGCTCGGAGCACAACTTCATCCTTTGAGGTTTAAGCTTTGCTACTGCACAGATGCAACAGCACCCGTGTATTGAAACAGTCGGTACATAGATTAGATTTGAGAGAACAGGAGAGGAAGGAGAAAAAATAAAGCAGAGGAGCCCCTCCTCCCAAGCCATCAGAGTTTGTAAATCATTTTGAGATGAGGTGCTATAAGAAATGTAAAATATATAATTAACAGCACAGAAAAACCACGCTGCATTCAGCTTCTCCGCTCCTGCCTAATCACCACCCTCCTCCTCACCTCTCTATAAACAGACCAAATTGAGCACATTAAAATGAAAATCAGAGGAAAGCTGGGTGGCATTCATCGGGTACAACCCATCACTCCTGCAAGCAAAGCATGGTGGCAAGGGCTCATACAATGGCTGGCTGTGCCCAAAGAGGTTTCCCCAGGGACACCTCCATGGGAGCAGTGGCTGCAGCTCCCCTTCCCCTGAAGGGAAGAGAGGTGGCTGGGGAGCTGTGTTGTTGTCAAGCGCTTAAAGCTGAATGAGTTACCAAAGGTTTGGAGATTGGCCTCCTCCCTGTTTCCAGGGGCTGGGTTACGTCTCCTGTGCTCATGAGTCAGCAGCAGCCAAGGGGAGAGCAGAGGTCACCCCAGTGCTCCCTGCTTCTGGCTGGGCCACAGAGATGAAACAAGTTGGGGGGGTTCTCCATTTTTTTTTTGTTTTGTAAGCTTTTTATTTTTCCACTTCCACCTGGAAGCAAGACACATTAAAAGGACAAGCAATAGCAGGAGAGGAATGTTCCTGAACCTCCTGCATTGCTTGGCTTGCATCTCAGAGCTGGTAAGAGGCCTGGAAGAACTCATCTACCTTCTGTAAGCAGTGTGTCAGGGCAGGCTGCATCTCACTGCTCACACGAGAAGTGGTGCAGGACTCTCAGAAAAGCATCCTTTTACCCAGTGCTTTTCTTTTACACTCAGAATTTAGGAACACAAACCAGAGATGATCACTTGATCACCACCTGCTAGTCTAACAAGCCCAGTTCACAACCCAGATTAATATGGGGAAGCAGCAAAAGCTTTACAGAAGCCCACAAAAACAAGACATCCAGCATCTAAGTCTCCTTTATCTCCACACATCTGTCCCATCTACAGCCACATGTCCTGAGCTTCTCCCTGGCCCGGCAGGGAGCCAAGGAGGCAGCCTCATGGCTGGGAAACTGCTGGAGGAAGAAGGGGAGGCAGGTCCTTTCCCTGGCCAGGCAGGGGTCACGTCCATCCTGTCCTCCCAAGGCAGCTCGTGCTCACACCTGGGACCTCATGCTCATAGCCAATGAGGCAGAGCCCAACTTTAAATGGCACTTTCAGGCAAGGAGGGAAGGTGACTGGTGGGTGGTGGAGGGAGGGTGAAGGGAGGTGAAGGTGAGCGTGGAAAATCTTCTCTGGAAGCACCTACATGTATGTTGTGATTTCTGAAACCTGAGATTCACTTTGGTTTCTGGACCATACCAAGACCCACTCTCCTCAAAGGCCTCCTTCTCTTCTTCCTCATCCTCTTAACCTCTTCTTCCTTGCCCTCCTTCCCCATCCCCCCAATCTATCCCCTGGTCCTCGCAGGGGGCTCCGTCCGGATCGGGCACTCACACGTGTCTGGCTTGTGACAGTTGTGACCTTGTCGGAAGTACTGTGGGTTCTCGATGACAGGAATCCGGGTCATGCCGATCACCACTGTGTCTGGGCCGGCGTCCAGGGATGAGGGTGTCGTGATGCCATGGTTGATGTGGTGGAGGGGACTGGCTGAATCCTCCTCTCCGCTGATCACTGCCACAGGACCTGCAAATACCACACACATCCATCAGGAACAAGAGGGGAAAGGGGACCCGCGAGCCCTGCTGACCACATGTGTATGGATCTCTGGGTTGGCAGTGGATCACCATCAGCCCCTGGACATTAAGCCTGTCCTAGCACCCCTGGCAGTTGGCCCACCCCCAGGCAGCTCACAGGACAGGGAAGACACCTCAAGTTTTCTTTCCTGGTTTTTGGGGTACTAGGCTGACAATCCTGCAGAGGTTTAAGTAGCTACAGGTGACACCACAGCAGAGGTGAGTGCTGCACGAAGTCCTCTCCTAGGCCTGTCACAAGATAGATGTGGTATACCTGTATATGTATATGTCTGTATACCCTGGTACCATGAGCTTGGCAGAACACGTAACTGAGCAGAAACATCACCCCCAAAGATGATCCATATTCACACCATTTCTCTTGCTCAGTGTGTCACCCATCTGGTATCCCCTCCTCCAGTTTCACTTGAGCGCACACACGGAGACCTTTGGTCAGGCTGATACCTGGAGGGACCTACAATGTACTAGAGCAGATCTTTCTTAGCTCTTGCTGTGTTCCATCACCACCACCACAAATGGTAACATCTCCTCCTTACCCTCCTGACCCTGAAAATCTCACAACACCAACAGACAGGCAAGGAAAAGAGGCAAAGTAGTTGCCCCCCACAGATGGGAGTAATGGAGGTCTCCCATCCCTCCACAGCCTCTCTGATGTTCATTATTTGCTCTCACTGGAGCAAGGACACAGAGGGAGTTTCCCATGAGAGGATCCCTGTGCCATGCTGACACCCCTTGGAGGCCACAGGCACCCAAGGATGACAGAGAGGCCCCAGCAAAATACAGAGAAGTCAGCACCACAAGCTTTAGGCTGAGCTGCAACAAACCCAGAAGATTCCCTCCTCCTTGTCTCTCCTAATTCATCTGCCACCATCTCAAGTACTACTTAACTCCCAATTCCTCATCTGCTACTTGCTCACAGGACCTGGTACAGATACCCAGCAGGCTGAGAGGGACCTCGTGGAGAGTTTCAAGGTGGTTCCTCTGCACTGACTCCCATGCAAAGTCCTGAAGTTACAACTCCATGAGCACGGAGCCCTCAGCACCCACCTCCTTGGTCAATGCACACAAGAGACCTTTCTACTCCCCAAGATCTCAGTATCTACCCAGCCAAGTGCTGCCTTCCTAGACTGGTCCACATGCCTCCCCCAGGTCCCATAGCATCCACTTCTGCATCTTTGTCAGCCTCCAGAGCAGATTCTCAAAACACTAGCGTGCCCAAATGCACCCATGTCAATCTCCCTCCTGCAGACTCCTGCCCCAGCCATACTCCTTACAACCAAGTGCCTGCACCCGAGAGCATCACTGGTCTTGTCCTAACCAATGGCAGACTTGTTCCCATAAGTAAAATAAAGCGATGGAGGAAAGAGCATCCATACCTGAGAGCCAAGGCCTGCTTCCCACACAGAGCTATTTCACAATATTCAGCTGTAATCCAAATTTTTGGTTTATGCTTTAGTTTATTTTTAGACCTTCTAACTTCAGCCTTTGCTGTCAGCTGCCAAAGCTGGAAACCTCAGGGGACATCAGGCCCTAATACATTATTCCCTGCTTCCATCTATTCTCACCCATCCTGGGGTCCAACCTGCCAGCCAACATCACAAATACTTCCATCACAAGGTGAAACACTTTAATCCATGCTCGAGCCATTCACACAATGTAAAACACAGGATCCTGAGGAGTTCAGTAATGTGGGGACCACACTACAACCTTCCATGAGGACCTCCCTTATACCTTCACATGGGAAGAAAAATGACACTCAACTAGAGACTTTCTTTTTCTCCTGTCTGATTGTTGTCCAAGGCTACCAGAAGCTCAAGCAAAAACAAGCAGAGATGCTGCACTGAGGCTTCAAACCTCTTCAGAGAAGCCTTTTACCTACATCACATAGAAAATGCCTCTCTCCCATCAGTAATCTCCTTCTAATTGCACAATTGCTTTATTGTGTAGCACTAGAAACAAAGAGAGGAGGGAGTCTTCAAGTCATTTTATTCTCCAGAGCTTCTGGGAGGACAGGGTGAACACTGGCTCCACACAATCATTCTGCCTGCATCAATCTAAAGGCTGCTCATTTTTGGAGCTTCAAATATCATTTGTTCTTCCAAGCAGGATATAATAAAGTTATTGTGTAATTAGCAGAGTCCTAGCAGCCATGACAGGTGTTTTAGTCACAAGGAAAAAAAAAAAAAATCCCTTTATTGTGAATTCCTTCTGGCAGGTTCTGGCTTTTTCTTTTTTTTTTTTTTCCTGTTACTCCCCGGGTCCATGTGACATCCAGCTTTTGAGACGCAAAGGCAAAATTCAGCTCTTGCTGCAAGATGCCTCTGTTGGGACTACGCACGCTGTATTTCTCCAAACACAAAAAGCAAACAGGCAATTTCAGTTTGAATGACTTTTGTTCTTTCATGTTGTCAAGTCTTTGCACGCAAACCAGGAGGACTGGGTTTTGCACGATGCCCATGTCCCTTTGGCCATACCCTGCACTGCTGGCCAGCCTGGCTGCAGTGGGAAGAGGAGACATCTGCATCTCAAGGTGCAGTTCACAAAAAAAAGTCATAAAGATATCAGCTGGTATAGACTGGTGTAAATAACTTGAGGAAAGACCATAAAGATCTCCCTTGCAGTGGAGTGGTGGGAGAGGCTATTGAGAGCTTATTGCTTTTCCTAAACACCCAAGGTGTTGCTTCAAAGGAAGGTCCCTAATCACGCAGTGGGATGTAAAAGACCTCTCTCTAGTGAATGATATGAAGGAAGTCTTCATTGTCCTCTGCTTTCAGAGCAGAAATCACACCTTTGTGACAAGGAGCAAAGAGGACATCTCCCACAGCATTAGTGCTGGAGGGAGATGGTTGATTTCATAACCAGTCATGGGATGTATACCAGTCTGGCACAGACCTAGCAGAGGACGTAGTTCTTGGGTCTCACAAAGCCCTGCCAGCATGTAACCTTTGCTGTCATCACTTGCACAGCACCTCCTCATTTTTCAGGAACATGGATCACAGCAGTGTCCCTCTGGCACAAGTAGGTTAGAAGGACATGGTTACATCTAAAAGAACAAGGCATGATCAAGGAGGTCAGATACTTGTGAAACTAAGCACAGCCAGCATCTCCTACCCACTGTTCTGATGGCAATTTCCTTGCCAATAAACAGATTCAGGGTCTGACCTCCTTTACACTCCACAGGCTTTTTTTCTGCAGCTTACTTCTTAGGAGGACTTGCCACATGTGTTATCCCTAGTTTCATGCTCCAAACCTGTCCAAGATCTATAGGGTAAGAGGTAACCATGTCTCAGCTGTTCGACAGTTGCACTCCCATTCCCCAACACACACTGGGTCCTGTGAATGGACTCGACCTCTTCGTCACCCAGCTCGAGTTGATGTGGCCAAGCTTAGACATTTACAAGATCTACCAACTCAAAATCCTCAGAGCTGAACTCTAATACTCCATGATCATCTTAACCCCTTCTCATTTTCACAGAAGTGGGAGACCCCAAGAACTGCCAAGGCAGATGCAGTCCTGACACCACAGGGGTGGTACACCACATAAAGTACATTCTATCTTCGCAATAATCCAGGGACAGATTACTGCCTCTGACTGTATTTCCAGGTCTTGAAAAAAAGAAACCAAAAAAAAAAACCAAACCCAAAATAAATCACTTTCTCCAGAGTCCAGAAGAGCACACCCAATGGATGCAATGCACTGGCTTTCAAGCTTTCAGAAACATTTCTGATGATGATAGGCACTGAACTGGTATGGGCTATAACATATCATTCAGCCAATTCACCCCAATATCCTCCACGGGATATAATTGGATTAAAGACATAATTTACAGTTGAGGACTTCTCCAAGTTTCTCCTATTAACTTTTGGAGTTGTGGGAGAGGTGTAGAAATCTGGATACCATTAACTCCTACAACACAGTATGGCTCTATCACTTCCATTCTTCTGTTCCCATGTCTTCTGACTGGCCACGGCTGAATCCATGATTGCTATCAAGCAGTCACCAATCATTTTTATAGGTTTGACTATTGCTCTGACACTCAAAACATATACTGCCATTAGTAACTCCTGGAAATAAAACAGCTACCTAGACTTCTACTTTTTATTTTTTCTTGGCAATAGCATATATTTTTTGCCATTTAGTAGGTAAAGAGGTTGAGTGTCTGATGTATAATGCTGATGAATTGCTTTATTTGGAAGAAGTATTATCAGCTTCAGCAGTGAGTTTTCCACGTAAGGTTAACAGAAAAGATGGAGTTGGGGGTTTTTTGTAAGAAAAAAAAAAAGTACATATTTTAAGATTTAGGTTTACCTTCCATTTGACAAAGAAATGGGCAGAGGAACATAGAAAATAAAACAGTTTTGTAGCGTAAAAATACAGAATAATAGTCAAGGGTAGTTTTAACTCCTGATATAACATCCTATGACCTTAAAACACAATATAAATTGGAATCATAGAATGGTTTGGGTTGGAAGGGACCTTAAAGATAGTCTAGTTCCCCCCCCCCTGCCATGAGCAGGGATACCCCCCACTAGACCAGGTTGCTCAAAGCCTCATCCAACCTGGCCTTGAACACTTCCATGGAGGGGGAATCTAAAACTAAATATTTAGGAGCACTTCTGAAACTTAAAATCTAAACAGTGAGGCAGTAGCTGTTTCTGTGAATAATTCAGCCTGTGCTGTGGACAAACATACTCCAGATATTAACTACAAGAGTCTTTTTTTTAATACTTTAGGAAGCCTTTGTATGTTCTGAGCATCGAATATGTCGTGTCTATGCTCTGAAAGGCTTTTGATGGCTCGCTTTCCACCAAAGGAGGGGTCTCCCCAGCCATCAGCATCCATACTGCCTGCAAGAAGAGAAAACAGATGATCTCCATGCAGTTTTCCTGCCAGGGAAGCAATGTCAGTAGCAGTGGTGGAGCCACAGAGCTGCAGGGAAGCTGGGAAGGTATTAAGGATGTCCCAGGGCTACCCCTGGGTGAAGAGGTGGTCAGCTCAGCAGGACAGCCACTGCCAACCTGCCCCTTTGCAACACTGGCAGGAGAGTCAACCACAACGACCAGAAAGTTAGGATCAAAATGAGTCTGATGTTAAACAAAGAGCAGTGGGGTAGCTTAAAAACATTGCTTTTGGAAACATCACAAGGAGCAATGCTGTTCTCTCTTCCCTCACACATCTCCTCTACAGTCAACTCCTCTTTCCCAAGAAAGACACCTCATTCAAACACCACTGTTCCCAGCCTCATCTTCACCCTCTTTTCTCCCCCAGCCTCCTAGTCAGGCTATGCTCCATCCACTCCAGCAATGTTCCAGCTCTTCTTGCTTTGCATCCATCCTGATATTGTCTCTGCAAATACTGAGAAAATACTCTTCTAGATTGCCCCAACATCTCTGCTTTTCAGAAAATCTCCTATCATTCCCTATTCAGCACTCTTCCGTATGACTAAACTGGAGTTTGGTTTGGTGTTTTCCTTCATCTCCTTGTCTATCTGGAAGCTCTGTGAAATAAGATATACCTTTTAGTCCTTGTCTGTGAACTATCTAGTTCATTCAGTGGTATATGAACAACTTGTTACTTAAGAAAAATAAAGCAAATAATAATAAATAGCTTAGAGAGCCCCTGTTTGCATGATCATATCGTAACGGTAAATTATTTATCAAGACTAAGAGCTATACTTTCTGATAAAACATAGGCTCAGGAATATAGAGTACTTTATAAATAACCACAGATTAGAGAAGATAAGATAATGGTCACTTCATACACATTTGTAACATAATGAATGCTCCAAGGCAGACAGGTAAAGAAGCAACAAAAACTCCAGCTTGCTATCACAGTAACCTCTCCAAAGCAACAAAAATGAACGAAGGTGTAGAAAATATGACCTCCAAAGGAAAACTGCAAGAATTATGCTTTGTGTTGAGAGCAAAAGACTGAAGGGACACGTGATAACAGCCTTCAAATATGTAAAAGGTTACAGCAAAGAGAAATATAATAGTTGTTCTCAATGTCCACTGGGGATAAAACAAGAAATAATAGGTTTAAATTGCACTGAGGGAGATTAGGGTTTGAATGTTTTCCCTAATGCCCAGCAGTACGAATGGTTGAGCACTGGAAGAGATAACCCAGGGATGCTGCGAGGGCTCAGCCCCTGCCAGGCTGGGAAAGGTTAAAGAAACTCCTTTCAAGGACAGTTTAGCTACAGGGCCTGATGATGCTCAGGGCCCTTCCAGGCTCCAGCACTTTTTACCTGCAACCAAACAGCCCTCAGGAAGGAGTGTTTTTGCTTTTTTGGTGCTTCCAAGGAAACTCCAAGACCAGGTTTGGGTAGCAGCTGAGGCACCATGGGTGCAGCTGTGGTCTCCCCAATGTGGTTTTGGAAAGGACAACTTCATCCACATCCCAGTTCATGCTCAGGACATAAACAGTTTGCTGAAGCAGAGAGTGATGAAGCAAGTGCTCAGGGCTGCAGGACAATCTCCTTTCACCACCCACGCCTCCGGGAGCTGTTGCCCAGAACATCATTTTTTGATCAAAAATGATCACTGCAAGAGCTAATTGTGCCATCTACATTTGCCTGTGTAATATAGAGGAGCCATATAATTAATCTACTTAATTAGGAACTGTATATGACCCATAACTAGAAAAAAAAAGCTCTCTCAAGAAAGTGGGTCACCATGCATTGTATAGCAAGCACTGAAGCAGACCTCATTAAACTCCAATACGTATTATATATAAAATCCCCTCCTCCTCTGACTTCAAACCTCTGTTAACACTTCCATATTTCCCTGATCTTAAATCTTAAATGCTGCTCTTCAAAGGGCCATATCACTGACTGGCAAGTAGATAATTCCAAGGCAGGATCTTAGCCTAGCTTTACAACTCAGAGCTATAAGTACACACATACACATTTACTTTTAAAGGAGATAGAAAACTAACCCCAAACTTCAGCTTATCAGGAAAAAAAAAAATTAAAATGTTTAAAAAAATTACAACCTTTTGCTGGAGCTGAAATCAAACCATCCTCCAGGGCTGATCTCTGCACCAGCAAGGAAAGGCACTGAAACTCATAAAACAATCAGTGAAAGCACAACAAATACAATTAAAACTCTAGCCGTGCTCAGAGCGAGATTGCATTTACTGTCTCATAAAGAGAGTCTCGTCCTGTCAGGCAAACAAAAGGAAATCAATTTCTTAATTTTTATTGGCAGATGTGGGCCCACGGCCAAGTCAGTGCCTGGTGCCTGCATGGGACCTGCTTGGAGCCAGACTGCCGCGGGCTCCAGCCCATCTCCTGCCCTCCTGTAGTAGGAAGCAGCCACTTCTCCTCATCCCTGGGGTTACCAGTCCCAACCACAGGATGGTCCATCATGTGGCACCTCTTCCCTAAACCACAGCAGAGCCCCTTACCTGTACAAAACACTGGGTTTTAACCGGAGACCTCCCTAATTCCAGGTCTGTACACTTGCTTTGTTGCCACCGCCTCAACCAGGTCCAAGCAGCTCTTCCCACACCTGTACAGTTCTGTCTCCCTGTCCCAAATTCAACCCAGATTATTGCCATGTCCTTGCATAACCTCTGCAGCATGCCACGGGAGCTAGAGGACATTGATGGAGAGGCTGGTCCCTACAGCACAGCTCTTGCTCAAACCACATCATGACCAGCTACAGAACCTACAAAGGTGCCAACCCCTTGTCTGCCATAACATAAATTTGAACTCTCAAAGAGGTCTACTCCAAATCCTCAGCTTCCAGCCCCTCTGGTAGCAAAGGCAGAAGAAAACAACCAAGCAGCAATACATTTTCCCCTCTCCTGAAGAAGATGATGTGTTTGGGACCCTGACCATCTTGAGGAACTGAAGATCCCACTGACCTTTGGGATGAAAGGGAGGCAAGGGACATGCCTGGGGACCCTGCACCCATTGCCACTTGGGTTGGATACGTGGTTCTTTTCACGTGGCTCAGAGGATCCCCAAGCCTCTCCCACATCCTTTCCTTCTCCTACTTTCTCAGGCTTATTTATTGACCTTAGACACAAATCCTATAAGCACTCAACACTCAGGAATGGAAAAATTAAGATCAAATCGTACAAAATATAAAGTCAACACATACGACAGCACAAATGCATAAATCCAGCAGAACAAGTAACAGAAAGTGCTTACAGTAAAAATGACAAGACAATCTGATAATTAAAAAGGGAGGAATCTGACAAACCAGGGCCATGTGTGACAGCAAAGCCAGCCAGCACCTGCAAGAAGGCAAAGCAGAAATTTTTATATCTAGGCTTAAAGCTCCCAGCCCAGCGGTACCAAAACTCTTCAACTCAGAAAGGGTATAACCAGGAAAGGGACTGCAAACAGGGCACAGAGGTAATCAGGAGAACATTTCGGATCCTGCAATGTGAGGATCTGCTGACTTTTCAAGTATCAACTCAGCCAACACCTTCTCTGACATATTAGGGAATGGATAACTGGGAAGCTGCTGCATCTGCCAACAAGAAAAAGCTTTCAGTGCTGAGGTGGATTAAACGGCTATTTAATAGCACAGGCAGTAGGAGAGGAAGAAAAGTGGCTTTTATTCCATTGTCACTGAGGGAGGAAGGTGGCATTTCATCTGGGTATGCTAGTTCTGGCATTTTGACCACCTCCAGTCACCTTCCCCCATTTGCAGATCATAAGCCAATTTTTGCCACTTCTGGGCATGCATGCTCCCTGTAGGATGTGAGAAGCCAGCTGGGGGCCAACACATCCATCCTTGCAAGGCAGCATCTTGGTGTGGCAGAGCCAGCTCCTGCAGCTCCCATAGCCATGAAAGACACACCTGGATGAGATGGGAGGAGTGACTGGGGGCACCTGGGGATGCAGCATCTGTGCACAGCCAACCTCCCCACACAGCCCTGCTGCAGCCCTCCTGCCCCAATCCCGAGGTCAAGGCTCAGAAAGGACTGGTGGGGCTGAATGGGCAGCTGTTGGGTACTAGACACTCAATGAGACAGCAAAACAAGGGCCCCATTATCTTATATCCCAGGTACAAGAACATAGAATCATAGAATCATA
>NW_010319892.1:0-456 GCF_000700745.2 Antrostomus carolinensis
ACAGGCGATGGGGCAGAGAGGGAGGAATGAAAAAAAGAGGGAGAAGGAGCCAGACAAACCGAGACGGGGGAAGAAACATAGCAAAGGGCTACTAGGTAAAGAGACAAAATTTTGAAAAACGGAGAGGGAGGAACACAAAAATATTGACCAGGAGCTGGACAGAGAGAGATGAAGAAGGAAAAAGTAGCCACGGGCTACAGGGCAGAGAGAGGGAAAAACTAAATTATGGGCATAGGGATCCACCAGAATAAGATGTAGAAAGGAAGCATGGGAGAACAAAAAAAAAACCCACAGAAAAATAAATCGTGTGAGAAAGAGACGGCCAGGGGAGAGGCAGGGAGGGACCAGGACACACGAGACAGGTACCAAGGCCCCGAGACTCACCGCAGCTCTCACTCTCGGTGCTGCCATGCAGCTCTCACTCCCGGTGCTGCCAGGAGAATTTGCCAGTTCAGA
>NW_010319893.1:0-13007 GCF_000700745.2 Antrostomus carolinensis
TCACCGACACCTTCAGCCGCCTCAGCCCCGGCTCCTCAGATGAGCCCAGCGAGCGTGTTTAACTGGCACCTCTGAACATCCCTGTTACGTTCTTTATGCACAGCGGGACAATGGAGCTTTTCATACTAAAGGTCATAAATGTTAATTTAACCTGCGGTAATCTGTTTAGCTTTTAGTTTTATCGAGTGCTAAACAAGCAGCTTCCCAAACTGCTTAAGAGGTGGTGCCGTGGGGGAAGGCGCTGGAGTAAACGCACCGTCCCATAAACGCACGTAAAACCCTTCGTACCCTCGAGTGCTTCCAGCGCGTTTGGAAAGGGAGAAAAAATAACACGGTCCTTGAGAGGCTTCCAAGCCTCACTCATCTGAGAGGCACTGAGCAGCCAAATTCCCACCTACACCGAGTTTCCCCTCAACAGCATAGTAGCGTTGCAATGAAAAAATGTATAAAATAGATTCCGTGGTACTGGGCCAAAGAAAAAACGTCATTCTCTTCACTCTTCTTCCAGAAACTAATCATCATATCAGCAGTTAAAAAGAAGAAAAAAATTCAAGCCAATTATATATTAAACACATAAAACAGCATTAGTGCATCACTGAGGCTGAAAAATCAAGTATTCAAAAGTCAGGAAATTACAAATACTAACTTTTCCAAAGCAATATCATTTTGGCTTCATTACACATCCTACACACCTCACAGGATATAGATTAAATAATAATAAAACGTATAGATGTGCAGTGAAAATGAATGAATGTTGCAGCAGAAACCTCAGCTTTGGGATTTTCTTGGTTTTCAAGTACTTACTTTCCCAGCCTTGATTTTGCAATAATTCTTGGCTGTGTTTTCACAGCCAGTATTTGGAACTCCCACTGAAGTAAATGAAATAGTTTGGGGCTTTGTATCCTTCACATGTAACCACACACTTCATATAGCTCAGGGGGGTGGGGGGGGTTAGAAAACAATAATCAAGTGTGTATTTTTGTATACCATGAGAGGCCCTTGAAGCAGGCAGCTTTAACTCTCCCCTGTTAAATTTAACTTCTCTGGCAGGATCAGTCGGGAGTAAAGGGCTGGGAGAGAGGGGGAGCGATGCTCGTCCCTGCTGCACCCAAGGTGATGGGAAGAGCAAGGCCGGGACCCCCCTGCAGCCTCCCAGAGCTGCTCAGCTGCAGCGCCCGGGGCAGGCGGGCTGCGTCCTGCACGCAGGGATGTTACAGGACCAAAGGGCTTCAGCAGCAGCAGCTGCCACCAGTAAAGCTGGGTACACAACAAAACACGCGTGGGGATAAAGATGGTCACACTCTTGTCTGTACCTCTATCTCTCTACCTCTCTTCCGCCGTCCATCTCTTTAGCTGTACACAGAATTTGAAACTCTTTGCTGAAAAAAAATGTCCAATAATTTGGCAAGAATCAATTTGGATTGGATGGTTATCCAAATATTGAGATGTTTTATTTGGGGAAAAACACCATTTGAAGTATACCAGAAAGTGAAAAGAAAAAAAGAAAAAAAAAAAAAAAAAGCACTGTGTTTCAGGATTTCAGTAAATCTGTATTTTGGATTATACTCAATATTTTATAAGCCTACTGTGAGTTTGTTTTTCTTTTTTCTCAAGCTGCTGATGCTTGCCACTTTTACAGAGAGAAGAGTGGTCTGGCGGCCTGTCAGGCTGATCCGCTGTGCGATTCCAGCCAGTCTCTTGGACTGGTGTCTGTCTTGGCAAATATGACCATCAGGTCCCTTGGAATTTATTTTATCATAATTGGAGAAAAAATAGGTAGGGTTTCTTTCCCAAAGTAAATACATGCCTTGTCACTAGACTAAATTGACTGGATGCAGTGACTAAGCCTCACCTGCCTGGAAGAAAAAACGTGAGTAGTAGAGAAAGTTCATCTTTAAAACAGAGGGCATACAGAGAAAACCCTGTTGAGATGAGGCTCACATCTCTCAGAGCTACTATTTCAGACTGTGAAGATTTAAGCAGACATCTATGCCCAGGTTACACTTGGTTCATGTTTTCAAGACTGTTTTGCAACCACAGCAGCTTTTAATGAAAGATGATGTTTTAGGAAAGGTGCTGGTGTTCAAAACCGCCTCTTGCTGCTGCCTTGTTTTCAGCCATTCCCTGGAAAAGAGTTGAGGCAGAAGGAGAAACTGAAAGAAAAACCTAATAGGTATGCAGAGAATGGATTACTTTAGTATATTCTGAAGCCAGGAAAGTCTAGTTTGCTTTTCTTTACTCTTTGGTTTTGCTTTCCAAATTAGAACCGTGAAGCAAATCATATTTGGGTTTTTCAGAGTTAATTGTTCTACCAGGTAATCCAGAAGACACAAAGCCTTCTTCTTTATGTTTTGCATAACATGAAAATGGCTGAACTCTGCCTAAATTCTCTCTGAAAGGTTAGTGTAGGGACTGGTATAAGAGGATTTGCAGGAAGTGGAGGCAATGAACATTTATTTCATAGATATGAGCAACTGAAAACCAGATAATTTAAAGATGAAGATTCGTACGCAATCTTAATGGTAGTTTTCCAGCTGTGAATACTCATTAGTCATCTTAATAGCACTGTAATAATGTAAAGAAACCCTAAAACTGATACAGTTATTTACAGACACTATTCAGCTCTTATATGCTGTCAGTAAAAGAGGTCTCAATGTAAATTTAATTGGACCTTTCTCCCAAACTGATTAAGGTTTTGAAGTAAGAGGTTGGATGAAAAATACCAAAAAGTTTACTTCATCTGAATCAGATGAGGATGGAAGTGCCATCAGCACAGCTCCATCTCAAGGATTAACACAACAAAATGTGCAGCATACTTTTGAGTTTACAACCAAATTCAATATGGAAACAACAGGAGATGTAGTTGAAAAACACCAAATAAAATCCGAAAACAAGCATCCACATCCTTCCTACTAGGGAGCAATCTGCCATCCTCTGCCAAATCGAAACCATGTGGGTTTGGGTCTATAAAAGTGATGCAGAGCAGGGTTAGGATCTCAAAAAGGGATATGAGAAACAGACAAGAAATGGCCACGCATCACATCACTTAGAAATGGTGGAGCAAGGAGAGAAGTTCCATGAGAATCCAATTCCTCTTTTAAAGTTGAGACCATTACATACACACATTTAGTGATTTTCTTTTGACAGGGAGAAGGTAAAAGGGACAGAGAGAAGGGAGAAGCACAAAGCCTCTGAAGACAAGGAGTATTCTGTTAAGCATTTATCATGGGAGAATTTGAATCCTCCCAATGCAAACTGCAAGCACACGTGCTTTGTGCGAGGGGATTCAGAGGGCGAGCAGGAAACAGGAACTTACCCGTACTAACAAAGGTGACCCTATGAAATAACAGGGGGTTTAGGGCTCACTGGCAGAATCTGCCTCTGTATGGGTCTAAATCTCCCACCCCAACTAACTCCAGCAAGGCTTTTTTCTTTTGCTGCCTGGTTCTGAGGCAGAAGAGAGCGCTCATCATCTCTGTAAGCCGGAGTGCACGTATTGTGACTTAAGGGATCTTAAGTGTTACAGAAGAAGTCCTCCTTGGCCAGGTACATTTCATTTAATAGTAAAACATACTACTAATAAAAGTAGTCTTCCGCTTAAATGCTGATTAAATCAAGAGGGGATTTCCTCCAGAACATTGTAAGCAGAGCTTGCTGAAAAAGATGTTCCATGGGAACACCAATGGGTTTGTCAAAAGTGGCAAAATCAAAAAAGATGCAATTTCCAATTGTATGGTTAGAGCAAAACATTTACTGGAACATGTTTATATGATCAGCAATTTATACCTTGTACCAAGAATTACTTCTTCATTCACCACTGAGTGTGTTTGCAATGGGATCACTTTTAATCCTTCTTCCTTCAAATAAATTACAGTTGGTTTATGTTGTCTGAGCTACTATCAGTGCATCTCCTAACAACATAGTCACCTTGTCAAACCTCACAAACTTGGAAAGCATCTGTTAGAATGAAATACTGACCTCACTGAGAGCTTGCTGCTCATTTTAATGGGATTGGAGGTTATTCTTTTTTTATCAACTTGTTTGAATCTTACACATTCTTATCCGAAATTGTAAATGAGTGACAATGTAACCTTCCTGTGCAAAGTTCTCCAAACCCTCAGATTCACAAACAGCAACTTCCTGATTGAACTTCTTAGCCATAACTCTGTCATGAGACAATATTTAAAAGAGAAAATACTTTACTTTTAAGAAACACCTGTTATCTACATTAGGTAATTTGATAATTCAGCTGCTTTAAAGATAGTAATTGATTTAAAATAGGTCTCTTTCAAGAAGCCTTTGATGGTTATTAACTAAATATACATAGTAAATGCACATGTACAAATATTCTATATATTTATTGACTCCTTGCATGATCCATCCATCTTTTTTCATCTTTTAATATTATTCATTGAAAAAAACAAGTTAAAAACCTGAAGTTTTCCTGCTAAAAAAAGAAAAGCGGATGATGATTTAAGGAGAGCATGAGGAAAAGTGACACCTTGGAAAGGTATAGATGTGGCTGGGTAGGACTTCTGTGTGAAAGCTATGCTATGCTATGCTATCATTAAAGTTCGGGGACATTCCAGTGCCTGTCATTGTTCCTTCAGCCATGCTACATGCAAAGGCTAATCTGCCCAAACAGGCACGCGCAGGTAAACACACTCATTAATTAATCAGTGAACTCCTGGGGAGAGATCACTGCTTGGATAGGAATGAGGATTCCCAGGCTTTCTAATCAATGCGTCCTACCAACAAGACTGAAAAAGCAGGTCTTCTTAATCAGGTCAGCTTTAATTGCAAGTTTAACAAAGGAGCTGAGAGAACTTTCATAAATGTAAATTCACACTACACAGTTTTAAGAGCTAAGACACTCAGAAGTTTAAACATTTACGATATGGCTGTATTAGCTCAGCATTTGGTTTACCGGTAGTAGTTGTAAATCCTCCCAGTCTGATCCATAATACTTTTTGTTAGTTAAATATATACCATAATCTTCAGAAGATGTGAAGTATGTGTCTAGTAAATATTTACAAACCTTTGTAAGGTTTAACCAGACATTTGCTTTACCTATGCAGCTCTGATGTCTTATCAGTGTTTTGGAAGTAAATTAATTTAGAAATTAAAGATAATATTTTTATGCATACTAACCTCAATTTGTACACAATTTAGAAAATCATTTGAGTGGATTTCTAATTTATTCAGACATGACAGCTGGCAGAATCTAACAGTAGAATAAACCACCTTTCAGCTCTGCTGCCCAAATCCAGCCTTCGACCTGCGAATACCAAGTGCTTTCTGGTGGATGTTGATTATTCATAAGAGTGTTTGAAAACAAGCGATGGTCTTTGCCCAGTTTCAGTTTAGATGCGAGTCAGACACCTTGCAACTGGCCTCCCTGTTAGGAAGTTCAAAGAAATGAAAGAATGAAGAAACTGCTCTCTTCTTTGCATAAAAAAAATTCCTCCAAGAAAGGACTGAGAAACATTGATGGCGACACTAAGGGAATATACCCTATTTTTTCCCACAGTTAGTGATCATCGTAGAGATTTTTTCAGCCAAGCAGATAGTTTTCTTAAGGATGAATTTCTTAGTGAAGCAGCAGGGTCAGGCAGCATCTTTCAATATGCATGTATTCGGTAGAAGGAAATCACTCGTTCAAGTCATTTGCAAGTAAAAGTTTCCTACCAGATTGAACGCTTTCTTGCTGAATAAATTCAGTTCTTCTGTTTATGCAAGGATATACTCTTCACACTTCTCAAATGTATATTTTAAATGCTGCAGGTTGTAGGCTACCTGATGAATCTAGTACTCATTAAAACCACCATGGAGCAAGATTTTTCTTTTTTTGCCTTATTTGAAGTTATTTTTTAAAAAGTTCTATCAGTAAGAAACTGGTTTTTGTTTTCAGCCATAAAAACTTAATACTGTTGTAATCTTCTGAATGGGACATCTTCGGTGAGGTCAAACATACATAAATATAGGAACTGAACTTTATTAAAATGAGGATATGTTAAAAGTTTCTAAGCTGTTTTAGAAACTGTCTGCTGTGTCTACCAAAAAAAAAAAATCCAAACAATAAATCAAGCAATACTAAATATTAAAAGAGCAGTTTCCAACTGTTTATTTGCCATGGATTAAGGCCCTGTGTATGTACTGGCATCGTTATGAAAGAGTATATACTGACAGATGTTTTGTATGGAAATTAGTTATTAAAAAAGCCAGTTTCTCAGCTCTACAAACTGTATTTAATTTATAAATAGCCAATAGAGATGGTGTATTTTTATATTTACTTACATAAAAAGATTAAGAAGCACTGCACAGCTTCCTCTATCAGAATATCCTGTAGAATATCCCTAACCCGTATTCTAATACTGTGGCTGACATAACAGGAAGCCCACAGTGCCAGCCTCTTTGGCCAGAGATTTGTCCTTATGTTTTGTTGGGGGTGCTTTGCTCATAATGAATTGCATCAGATAATTCAGAAATGCCAACCTTTCTTCTTAGGAAAAGGCAAATTTCCTCTGATGTAAAATTAATTTATTAATATTTTTTCTGTAATGGAAAAAAATGTATCTGTGCAATGTATGAATCCTAATGTAGGTATAGAGCAAGCTTTTTGAGGAAGACTTCTTACACTTCTGTTGCTATAACACTTTGTTATGCAATTAGATCACAGGTAAATCACTGAAATATCAAACACATCTTCTGCAGGTTTCTTCATTCACAGCTGTTGGGACAATTGACCCAGATATCTTTGTGCTAAATAAATATAAACCATTCAGACAGGTGGTTTTAGATCCCTGTATGTATTTGCTGTTGTTGACTCACCACTTGATCAGATACCAAAAGGCGCTAAACTGCTTCAGAGATTCTAAACACAGCAGACATGAGCATAATCTCCAGTAATTAACTAATACAGTAAACTGCCATAATTATTGGTCTGCTTACTGAAGAAATTATCGAGTTTAATACCTGGCTAGAATGAGGTTGGAAGAAGGAAGTGACAGCTCAAGAAAAGCAAGGCCAGTGGGCTATCCTTGGAACAGAACAGCCCTCCTACAGCCATGCATTATACAGCTGATGACTTTAATTACTGGAGCTAGTCCAGCTGCCTACTCTAACCACTGGAGCTGTAGATCCAGTTTAAGAGCAGGAGAATGGTAGGACACCACACTATTTGTCATTTGAGAGGATGCACTTGGGAGAGTTCAGAAAGATGGCAAGAGCTGGCCTGTGCAGCCACCGCACAGGTGTGACAGGGAGCCCAGGGTACTCAGCACCTCTCAGATAGCGCTGTAGGTCTGCCACAGGATCGGGGCATTTTGTTCTCGGACTCCTATGCAAATACAAAAATTAAATCATACTGATATTACTTATTTTGCACAGAATTCTCCATCTGTTGCTTTTCTCAATAGTTCCACTAGAAAGTAATTTTGCTCCATATACTGTTATATTACTAACAGATGTTGGGAGCACGATAATGCGTACGTGTTCCTGAGAGTTAGAAGGGTTGCTAATGCAAATCTCCATGTACTGTCCTAGGACTTGATTTCTGACACTGCACCAAAGTACCTCGCTGCCACATGAAATCACACAGGTGGGAAGGGACCTCCAGAGGTCACCTCACCCAGCCTTCTGCTCAGAGCAGGTCATGGTAGAGCAAGCTGCTCAGGACCTCAGGCAGGTTGGTTCTGAGTATCTCCAAGGGTGGAGGATACTGCAGCCTCCCTGGGCAACCTTTGCTCACTCTGGTGTTTGAACACACTCACAGCAAAAAATAAATTACTGTATCAAGTCAGAATTTCTCATGTTCCAACTCATCTTCCCTGCCTCTTGTCCTTCCCCAGTGCACCTCTAAGAGTCTGGCTCCATCTTCTCTGCACCCTCACTGTGGTAGCTGCATACAACAGGGGGGTTCCCTCTGAAGTCATCTTTCCTTAGGGCTGAACAAGTGCAGTTCTGTCAGCCTCTCCTCCTTCATCACAAGCTCCAGCCACTCAACACCTTGGCAGCCCTCCACTGGACTTGCTTCAGTATGTCAGTGAAGTACTGTCTTTCTTGTGATGGGAGCCCAAAACTGGACAGAGTAATCCAAATAGTCTTACAAATTCCAAACAGGGGGACTAATGACTTCCCTTCAGCAGCTGGCTGTCCTTTTGCTAATAGAGCCTGGAGTGCAGTCAGCCTTTGTTTGCTGCAAGGGCATGTTGCTGACTCATGTTCAGCTCATTGTCCACCAGGTTTTTTTGCTTTCTGGGCAGCAAATTCTCAGCCTGTAGTGCATCAGGGCACTGAGTGAACCTTGCCAGGATTTTAGTTGGTTCAGGAGTTTAGCTGACCAAGTTCAAGGTCAGCCTTTTTGCTGAGCTGTTTGTTGGGAAGAAAGCTAGAGGCAGCCTCGGCAAGGGCTTGCATGCCTCTTCATCCCTTGGGAGCTGCTTTCAAGCTGAGGCTCTTGTGCTTGGTCCCCACCTGAGCCACACTGCAGCTGTGCTAATGCCCAGTCTCATACCTCTCTGATCCTGGCTCTGATTCTGACCTGCTGACTTGATTTCCTGGCTTGACCTCGAACCTGCCTCATCACAACAGACTTGCTGAGTGGTCACTTGACCAAGGCTGACACTGCTCACTGTCTCCAAGCATACGCAAAAGAAGCCCTTCTTGTTGCCCTTCACATCCTTTGCTAATTTCAACTCAGCTGAGCTTTGGATTTCGCAGTTCCTTCTCTGCGTGCTCAAGCAGCATCTTTGTATTTCTCCTGGGCAGCTGTCACTGCTTCCTCCTTTGGTGTGCTTCCTTTTTGCATCAGGGCTCAGTAAGGAATGCCCTCATCATCCAATGCTCATATTCTACTATGCTTGCTTTATTTTCTGCATATTGCAATAGACTACTCTTACACACTAAGGAGGTTATCCTTGAAGATTGACCTGCTCTACTGGGCCCCTTTTCCCTCCAGGTCTGTCTTCCATGGGAACTTGTCAAGTCTCATGGTCATTACAGCCAAGGCTGCCCTTGACCTTCACCTTTTCAATGAATTCTTCCTTGTTTGTGAGTCTAGCAGAACACGGACCCCCTGGATTGGCTGTGCATGGTCCTGTTGCCATTGTAGCAGATATCAGGGTGTTTTAAGTTCTCTATGAATGCCAGGGGCTGTGATAAACAGGCACTCAAATAAACCAGAGCTAAACAGTAATTCAACTTCATGAATACAATGTGTTTAGACCCAAAGTTTCCCTGTAAACACATTATGCGATACCAAAGAGAAACCTCATCATGCAAGATACCAAGAGAACCCTCATTTCCTCCTCAGCATGAGCAGGAAACACAGCTAGAGCTATGGTGCAACTGCAGCTGACAGGACAACATAGATTGACATTATGAGACTGAGCCTCCAAGACAAGAGCTCAAGACATCAAGCAAGAGAGCACCATTATAAGTCCTGAATTTGGTGTTGACCCTGAAGAAGTAGGGATCACTACATCCTCATCACTGCCACTTCTTGAAGCAGCTAATCTCTGAATGCTTCTATCCAAATACTGGCATTAGCAACACATGAGATCTGATGGACTGTATTGAAATATAATCACCTTGAAATCCTCAGTTCCAAGGATCAACTTTTTATTTCTGTTGCAATCTCCTGAAAAACAAAGCAAAAATATTCTTCAAGGACCTTTTACATATTAACATGTAATTGCACTGTATCAAATAGTCAAAGGGCATGTTCCTTCTGCTCCATTATCTCCCAAGTTTCTTTGATGCCAGCTGTTAAACATGGTATTTTGTTTCCAGGCTTCTATGGCAGAGCATCACTGAGAAACATTGAGAAAGCTGTTATCATTCAACGCTTCACAGTTTGCTCATCTCATCTGGTATTGATTATTAACGTTCAATTTATATCTGTTAATCAGGACTGGGTCTGTTCCACAGAGTACAAACCAGTCAATCTGAAATTTGCCAAGTGAAAATATTTTGGAGAGCTTAATAAATATTCCTGGTACCAGAATTTACACTTAACATAAGCATATCCATTACTGACACAATCAATTGCAATCATTTGTTCCACTTTTCCTACTAAATTACAAAATATTTTGTACAACATTTTTTCCTCAAATAATGTACAGTAAGCTTGGCAAGTGAGAGGAGACAGGGAATAGTTTTACAAAACAATATGTCATTTTTCTTTTTCACAGAACATATGTCAGCCACTAGCAGACTCATGAGATCTAATCCATATGAGAGTTCCTCAAATGTGTTACAAAATACAGACAGGCTCTTGCAAAAGAAATTTCTTTCTTGAATTTATAAGCTTGGGATGACTATTAGGTCTAATCCATCATTCAATACAGTTAATTAAAAAAAAAAAATAATTCCTTTATCTGTTTTCCACAGTAAAACTACAGGGTATTTCCAGGCTCTAGTTAAGTGAATAAAACCTGGTTTAAACTGTAGGATCTCTTTAACAATCCCCTAGTTTAGCCTGGGGACATGGTATACTGTAATTCTGATGTGATGCAACTTATTTTCAGTTTTGTAATCTCCAAAGTATATTAAAATTATGTACAGTACAAAGTGGGATATCAATCTACTTACATCATAGAAGTTGTTTTTATAATGGACACAAAAAGAAGTGCTTGAAATAGTCTAACTGGAGTGCCCCTGAACTTACCCAGATGCTTGCGATTCCCTCTGCTGTTTTTGCGAGACTGCCTCTGTTAAATGTTATCAGTGAAAAATGTAAATTTCTCACCATGTGGTCATCAACTTGTAACAGCAGTAACCCAGAGAAATAATTTGCTAAAGCAATAACATGTTATGCTTTATTGTAAGATGATCTCCGGCCTTCTGAGGAAGTCAACCACTATTTTCAACAAATCTGGGCATTGTCCACAGAGTGAGTCTTCTTTAATCACAGAGTTATACAGCAGAGGAACAGAGTCATCCACTGCCAGTAAATGTGAAGATATTTATCTTGCCTATTTTCATTTGGACCCATTCAGAAACAAAAAGAGCAACCTCTGCACTTCTCAAGCCAAATGTTTCCAGGCTTTCACTCCCTGCAACAGAAGAATCAGGGCAAACTACCTTTAATGCACCTAACAAATCAGCATCCCTCCAGTATATCTGCTGTATTCCAGTACACATGAAAAATGTGTAACTCAAAACGCTGAAGTATTGCAGTGCAGGGTTCTGCTACTATAGCTACTCTTTTGCTAAGCTCATCCTGCAGTTAACATAACCACCTGTACTAAACCCAAGTGAATTAATTGGGGACGAGCAAGGGTATTCAGGCAATTCCTTCCCCTATTTCCTAGTGACTGTGTTCACAGTTAAGCATCCAAGAGAAAGCATTTGCAGAACCAGGCCATGGAAATATCTGCCAGAGAATCTTTTTCTTGTGACCATAAAACCAAAATGTACAATCTCCTCACAGCTTTGGAAGAAGCTATATTGAAAACGTGTCCTGCAGCTGAATGGCAAAGCAAATAGGATCCTAAACAACTAAGACAAGCATTGGTTGACCTGCAACCTGCAAGAGAATTTTCTCTGTGCTGCCTTGCTTCCTTTGCTGTTCATTTGCTGTCTTCTTCATCTAATATAGGGGATTTACCTCTGCAGAAACATCATGGTGCTCAGGAAACAGGTGACTGGGAAAATGACAAAGGGTCCTAAAGGAGAAGTACTAATGGTGGAAAATTTCTCAAAGCTCTCTGACAAAAAAATTGCACTTTCTTTTTTTCCCATATGAAACAGCATGATTTTATATGACAGGGAGCAACAATGATATATACACAGAAGTAGAAAAATATCTTCAATGCAGTATAATTAATTTACCTTAAAAATTGTTTTCTGTCCTTCGCATTTCTTTAGATTTTACTGCTTATTCATTGGTGTCTATGAAATACATAAAATTTGTAAGTGTTCTTTCTGTCTGTAATGTTGATAAATTACCCTGAGAATTCTAATTAGCATTTTATGTTTCAAATAACATTTTCTTGATGTTCTCTGTAATAATTTTGGGGATAAAAAGTTTATATTGCTAAACCTTTTGTGCAATATTAATGTTCAAAGAAGGAATCTTGATATGACTACATTCAGTTTAACCTTGTCCATTCTGATATTTTCCCAAATATTGTCAAAATAATTTTCCTTAGCATGCTTTTTTTCTTCCACATTCCTATGTTGAAAAATTCTCTCTTTTTGCAGGTAGTTCCTTCTCTTCAATTTCCAGTGCTCTGTGCAGCTCTGCTACCACTTATTTATCAGCTCCATCTTCTGTGCTCCTGCCATCAACTCTCTCAATGTTGGACTGAGGCACAGATACCAGATAAAGCCTTGAGCACTGGGATAAAGTTGCATTTTCCCATTTAAAATAAGCAATCTTTCATTCCCTGGTTTGTATATAAACTCAAATTTGAAAATAATTGATCTTGAAATGTCTGGCTGAATATACAGCCTGCTGAAACAAGAGCAGGAGAGCTCCCTCCATCCACTCCCATAGTTTGTGTGAATCCATGTGGATCCAGCGGGAGACTGATTCAGTGCGTCAGGGAAGGGGACTGAAGGAGACCTGCACATCCACCCAAACAGAAACACAGGGTTCTCTGCTATGTATGAGGGCATTTTCCAGGAAGAGAGAGGAGTGAAACGATGCTAAACCAAATAGGAAAGGAGAACACAAAGGTCTCTTTGTCAAGTTTCCAAGACAGTTGCCTTCATCCTTTCTTGGTGTGCAGAATGCTTCCCCAGCCTCCTAATGAAGCTGCCAGCACCCGCCCTCTTAATATTTCATGCATCATTTCACTGCATAGACCTTTCTGTCCTCGCCATTTGTCCCATATCAGTTTTTATCCACTGTATCCTTATGGTCCTGGGGAATAACTTCACTCATGAGGCTGCTGTTACAGAAAGCAGTGATGCCTTCCCCAGTGAATCCAAGAAGGTTTTACACTGGGACTTCAGACTGTAAGAATGCATCTGTGATCTTTTTCATGGCTGAAGCTGTC
>NW_010319893.1:13026-14913 GCF_000700745.2 Antrostomus carolinensis
CAGCAGGAAATTGCAGCCTGAGTTTGCATTGGGAATCATTACTGGTTTGTTTTCCAAGCATTACGATTAAAAATACCCGAAAAACTAACAAGTCAGTTGTTAACCTTGGCAACCCCCGTATCAGTGGTTTGTAACATTCATAGAGTAATCCAAACCAAAAAAGTTCTACGCGGTTACACTGTTGCCGTCTATGGCACCTTCAGGCATGGGAGAGTGTCCTTTGTGCAGCAACAGGAGCTCATTTTGCGCTCTTTTGGATGCACTTTGTTACTAAATGAGTCACTGTAATCTTCGCCTCTCTCCTAATATGAGTTTATATTTGGGGCTTTTTTTGCAGTTTTCACTTCACACACATGAATTTTTTTTTACAGCTATTTGTATAGTCCAATGTTATGTTGATAATGTTTCCATTTTTCACAACAGCCTTATGTTTTTTAAAATACAGTTAAATTCAAAATAACAGGCTGCTTAAAGGCAGGGAGGAGACATGGTGAAGGAGACAGATTTTTGCACCACATCATTAGTATCAGTCCATCTTCACAAAAGTCAGGTAATTTATACCAGCTGATGTTTTGGCTTTGAATTTTAAGCTTCCAATAAAATTACGAAAACAATACTGAGAGCGATCTAGAGAATTATAAAAAAAACTTTGGAATTATTATTTTAAGATTTCATTTCTGCATTTTTTGTATAAAACCCAAATGTTTACTAATCGTGTCAAGGCATGTGTCTATTCAGGAGCCATCACAGTATTGTTGAAGAATTTGGCAAAATTCTCAGATCTACTCTCATTTATAGCACTTATTGCCAGAATGCTCTGTCATTTTCCAAGAAATCTGTATTTCTTGGACTCGTTGTCCCAGCTGGTTTATTGATTTCATGGTTCTCCTTTCCAAATTGCTGTTCCAGCTCATTGATGATTCTCTCCAGTGCTGGTTACACTAAATGTTGTTGAAAGTCAACTTTACTTTGAAAAGCCATGTGTTGACCAGTATTTTTAGTTGACAGATATACTTAGCCACGATGACACTCTCCAAATTTTCTACTTCTGTGTTTTTTCCGCAGAAGGCAATGAACTGTTTGCTGCAATAAACTTTTCTGTTTTGCCCATACTTATGGCCACAGTCCATGCTCTAAATCACTGTCTACATTATTTTAACATAAATCCCCTTTCAAATACCCTTCTAATTCAATGGCATGCCATAAATCAAATACACACTATTATAACTGCCTTGAGACTCTACTGGATCTCTCCAAATATACTCTTTAAAAGCACTGACTTTATGGCAAGCTTTGGGGTAAATTTACAGTATGATACACAGAGACTTAGTCACAGGATAAAATTCTGCATGCAGAGAAATTTAATAGCTTGGTATTCTCAAACACACAGGTGGTTTACTTTAGAAATAAATATAGTCCCACTGAACTTAATGGAATTACATGTATGCTTAAGGTTAAGTATATGCATAAGTATTTTCAGGAGTTTTTCCAGTATTCCCATTTATCTAAATAGCTACACACTTTAAACCTTATCTTTAACAACCGGCTTGGATTTTTCTTTCCCAAAATGCTTCATGTACTTTTGGGTTGGCTGGGAGACACTCATGGTTGGCAAAACTTGATAAAATGAATTCACTAGCTTAGATCATCAAAAAATTATCTCCAAATAGTCACATTTGCTTAAACTGTTTCTATGAAGTGGACCTGGGTGATGCAGTCAGACAGGGTCAAGTTTAGGGCCATCCCAGTTTGCTCTTACACAGTTTAGGATGAGGAGGTACATTACAGGTTTGCAGAGCTTTAGGCAAAGGCTGTGCCACTGCCTTTCTTCTCCTCCCCAAAAGAAAAATAACAAAATAGAAAACCTCAACATGATCACTGTCCCTC
>NW_010319893.1:14937-33197 GCF_000700745.2 Antrostomus carolinensis
CTTGTGCCAGGCAGCATTTGAATGCTTCTTTCTCAGCCTCTGCCTGAGGCTTTAAACCCTTTCTATCCAGCTGATTAGAGAGGATATCAAGCTGACAGCCATGACGATGAAGACCAGGAGCAGCATGAATAATAGTCCTCATAGTTTGATATAAACTAATATATCAAATATTTTCCAAGAGGTTTCTAGGACTGCATAGCAGCTCCACTTTCAACCTGCAGCTGGTCTCTGATTACACCAGCACATGAACAAACCAGGACTAACTCTGAACAACCAGAATGAGAAACAAGCAGTCTACACTTCAGACCCCAGCTTTCTGATCACCTTGTCAAGAATAGGCTCTGTAATAGACATGCTGAAAATGCTAAAAAAAAATTAAACTGGTTAATATCTGTACAGCAGTTTTGCTGTACCATAGTCCAAGAGAACGTCTCAATATACTTGCCTTCCAAAGGACTCCCAAAGGAGGAGTCCAGATTGCAGTTCACATCTAGATTGCCTGATTTATTAAGCTCCTTATCAGCTGAATTCAGCAACCTACAGAAACTAATCCCAACATGCTACCTTTATGAGAAAGCTAAATATTCTCTATTTCCCAGGCAGAGAACTGAAAACTGGAAAATTAAGCAATCCACTCCATAGCACTGGGCAAGATATTGGCAACTGCAGAGCATGCCAATGCCATTTCTGCCCTGGCAATTTAGATCAAGTGTCAAACACTATCATGAATGATTGCTTATTTTGTCTGAAAAACAGCTTCTTCCAATTGAACCAAACTCAGGTAACAAGCTATCCTTCTGCAGTTTCTTAGTTGTTTAACGGCCTTTTCCACGAGGTCAGTGTTATAAAACAGTTAACTAGCATAGATAGATTTGTTCATTTTAAGGCCACCTCAGGTCACACTACAAGATTAATAGAGCTAGCTAGAGGCCTGGTCTAACTACTTCACTTACATAGATAACTTCTTGCACATGCTTAAGCACTTTGCATTCGGTGAGATGATGCATTTGACTTACCCACGAGTGTATAAAGTCCTGGAATCATGGCAATCAAGCTTAACTGCTCAAGAGATAGCAAACATCCAAGTTTAAATATATAAAGATTTGAGTAGTTTAAAATTACCTTTACTGTCATTTATATAATATAAGAAATTCAAACAGAAAAATGAAGATATAAACTTGCTACTATGTGACTGAACATAGACATTTTGCAGATCTCAAAACCTAGGGAACATGTCACCATAACCCCATGCCAAGTACCTACAGCTGGTGTTTAAGAAAGGAAAATGTCATAGGGAGATAGAATTATTTATCAATTATGTAATAAAGCAATTAAATAAGCAAGGACAGCATAGTTTAAAAGTTTTGCTTAATATGAATTGTTATGTTTGAATACAAACAGGAATTCTATAACAAGCAATTTTAATTTTGTTTATATGAACCAGTGTTTTCTACTAGTATGTCAAAGTTATTCCTGAACATGGCAGCTGACAGATTCATTTATTAAATAATTATTCAACCAACAAACAAGGCTATTTAGACTTTATTTTAGAAGTTACACTATAGAAGGGTTGCACATGCAAAATAAATTTGAATTGAGTAATCAGAAGTTGATTCCAGCGTTAGTTAAATGGAAAAAGAAACAAGTACTGGTATAAAACTTTTTCTTTTTTTTTTTCCAAAAGAGCTAACTTTAAGGAAGGGAAACTGTGTGAAGTAAACTGAAAAAGTCAAGAATATTAACACAGGTATTAACATAAGTTATAATATCAACAATGTAAACAACTGTTTTTTAAAAAACCTCTTAATGGAAGTTTAAAGAGGAAATAAGGTTTCTTATCTTAAAAGTTTTGAAACAGCCTACTAGAAGGGGCAGAGTGAGGAAAAAAAACCTGGCTAGTTTTACAGCAAATTATGAAAGGATAATGCCAGTGTAGCTGCTTGGGTTAGGGCAGCAAACAGCAACTGAAAAGGTCATTCCAGACCTACAGCCCATGCTCCTATCTTTAGCCTATTGCTCTGCCCTATAACCTAATAAGTAAATGCAATTTCTTGTGCTTTACCAAATTGTACAATACATCTTCAGGGAAAACAATAACCAAGCTCTTGTACATGTTTTTCCCAGAGCCAGGGACTGGAGCCATGGCATTTGGATGAAAAAATCTTTATTCTTGCCCAGTTTTCTTCTGTGGAGCCAAAGTGTCTGATTCTGCTGGCATCCAGTTTAAGTTCTGATTTCAGTTCAGTGAACCTGGTAACTCTGGACTGTGATCTTTTACACCACAGAATTTCTCGTTGTCTTTGTAGCCAAGTTTATCATCATCATTTCTCATAATAAAGTAATGCTGCCTGCCTGTTTCAGATTGTTTCACACTGTGCTTTCTGGTCTTTCTATCCTGAAGTTCACAGAACTGACATGTAAACTGTTTTTCTCCTTTATTCCTTTCTTTCTCGGATTGTACAAAATTACTCTAAAGAATCACGTCATCTGTTTCAGTCATCTTTGCTTTTGGCAAGTAATGTTTCAATATCCATTTCCTGATCCTATTCCTAAATAATAATGAATAGAAAAATGTGAACATAAATATGCCAGTATGAAGTCAATGCCAAATGACTCATGTCCCCAATGTCCTATATAATACCAATATAATCAACATTTCAAATCCTGCAAAAGGTTTTGCGTTTGCATTGTCAGTGTGGGCTCCATGAATCCGAGACTAGAGTGCCTTCAGTTCTGCAGCACGCCAGCCAATCCAGCTGAAGGAACACAGCTTTAGACTTCAGGCTCAAAAAATTAGAAACAAACACCACATTTCCTAGATGGCATCAAACTGCAACATAGGCAAGTAAATACAAATCTCATGTGGCTAACCATGTCTTATCCCATGGTCTAACAGGGGAACAAGGGACAGACTCTCCTCTGACCTCTGGAAAATTGTGGTTTGCAAGAGCACTGGGGTTTATAATGGCTCAGAGACAGATGCAGGTTTCCACATCGCTGGACAGCTACATGCTCTTAATCTTTTTATTTCTTGGTCCACTTTCTCTTTCAGAATTCCCCTTCCTTTTGTTATTGGCCAAAGAAAGAAAATGCTGGAATCTGCTTTCCCATCAGTTAACAGAAAAAAAGCACCTACCTAGCATGTGCAGCTTTGCATTTCTCCAGGCCACCAGAAATTAAAGTTTGCACCAGCTAATTGCTGTTAATTCACATGGACTCAAGGTATCAACAGCTTGATGGCTTAGTGGACACCTCTAGTTTTTATAGTGAAAGATCTGCATCACATTCAACAGATTTTTCCACTGATTTTAAAGAGGCCCAGATTTCATCTTTCATTCTCAAGAACCTTTATTACAGCAACACATACATCACAGTCCAGTGTCTTTATATACTGCTTCAGTAAGGAGTAAGGAGTCCCATCTTGTTTTGGAAAAAGAATTATTTTGATGAGTCTTGGCATATTCTCCAAATAATCTTTCCCATTTAGGATAGAAGAAACTGAAACAAAGCTTTCAAAATCGTTTATGTTTGCCAGTCTGGATGCGAAGTCAGGAGAAAGCTCAACACATCATGACTTTGTTTGCTCACCAGCCATACCATATGTTATGTTTTGCTGAAGACCATGGACAGGCAATAGGAAGGAAAGTTGCCCGTTCACCTTGTGCTGGCACTGACATCCTGGTCAGGTGACATCCTCCGAGGGGACAGGGAAATTACACCTTTCCTAGCAGTAAATTGACAGGCTCATCTGCAAGAAGCTTTAAAAAGTTTCCTGAGTTAGTTTTCTGCCAATTCAGTGGTTTGAACCAGCCCCACAGATGGTGAGGCAATTTCCAGAGCTGGCAGAGGATGAGCAGGATCACCTCTGGCAAGGGGCCACTCCAGCAACTCCACCTCCAACGTGAGGGAGAGTTTTCCAGAGGAGCTACAGGGACTGTAACTCAGAACTGCAGGCTGAGAATAAGAACAGAGTAGGTGGAGATTTCCTCATAAAACATTTGTGTTATAATGCAGCAGTTGAACTCCTGTTTAAACAGCATCTTATTTTGTGTTCTACTAAAACAAACTTTTAGCTATTGGGTCCATTTGTTGTGCTTACTTTGAACAAGAGATCCAGCTGCTTTCATCTCAATGCTCAGACATTTGCCTTCACCACAAAGATGCTAAGCTACAGTTTCCCAAGCAGGGTGTACGAGCACAGGGAGAGCATCTGCCTGCAAGCAAGCAGGCATGCAGCAAGGAGAGGGATCAGATACTGGCACAAACATCCCCTTTCAGAGTTACACCAGATCACTTCAGTCACCCCCAGGCCAGGCATGGCTTTCGGGAAGCATCAGCCCCTCAGTCAATGAAAAGAGCTGTTTGTTCCAAATACCACAGTGCTGCAGCAGCACAGCACTGGTGCTTGCAGGAGGCATCAAGCAGATGTTGTGGATCACTGCTTGGTGGCCTGGGCTCTGGGCATTGCTTGCTGCAGCTGCTGCTACGCTGTTCTTTACATATTCAACACGCTTAAAGTCTGTGCTTGCATCTAGACAGCTGCCCAGCACACTAACTCTGAAACAGGATGAGAGCTGAAGTAAACAGAACAATATTTAAGTCAGAAAAGAAGGTAACCTTATTTCTTCCATCTCAGAAACCAGCTCCAAACGTGATTTTTTCCTACTCACCACAGCCACTTCTCTCCAGAGAGAGAGGCAAACCTCATAGCCAGGGTCACCACCATCACTGACACTTCATGCTCCCAGCACTTTCAGAAGCAACACAGCTCTACCAGTTGCTTCTAAACATCTAGCTTTTGGGGACAAAAATTTCTCATCCCCTTATTAATATCACCATTACATGGTGCCATCTTACAGCCCAGCATCACGATCTTGTTTCTGGCCTTGGATGTACATTCACTTGCTTCAGCATCACTTTACATATACTAAACCCAAACATGTGCTAATGCAACAAGCCGCCCACAGCTTTGTTGTTCTGTGTATGCATGATTACTTATGCTGAGTCTCCAAATTAGTCTCCTGAGCCTCAGATTAATTCACAAGGAAGAGTGCTTGTCACAGCTACCAGGGCAGATGCAGTGCTCTTCCAGCGTGGAGCCATGCCAGCTTCAGTTCAATCCCCAGCTGCAGAGCAATCCATGCTTTCCAAATGAAGAAGGACAAGTTTAGTGGCTAACATAGCAAAGCAGAAAATAACCATTTCGTGAGAGGTTTTGAAATTTCTCCATTTATTTTTGTTTCATTGCAGAAATGTCACAGTCAGTTTCCTACATGCCAGATGACTGACCAAACTGCTCAGGATCACAAAGCTACCCCAAGGGCAGTTTCTGGATTGTCACCAGGTACCAGAAAACTGTCATGTCAGGCTGTGAGTGACTTGGGATCTTTGGGTCTTGAATGCAAATATTAGACTAACCTGCCACTTCTGTTTTACTGAGGCTATCAATAAAGGGTGTTCAATACCACTTAACACGCCTTACAGATATAGCTGGTCCTAGAAAGTGTTTTTTTAATTTGACAGTAAGATAAGCAGAGATTTTTTTCAAAATACTTGTGTCACTGAGTTCTTGTTTTTAATAGGGATTCCATGTAAGTTCTTAATTCAGACAAATTTCGATAAGTTCTAATTCAATTTTCTTATCAGGGACCAAGGGCACCAACAGGCTATGCAGCCATTTCCTTCCACCACTAAGGGCTTGGCCACCCCTGCAATATAGTGTAGCTCTTCAACCTGGGATCAGACTAGCATGGAAAAGCATTGTAAGAAACCCCACCCCTTCACTTGGGGAGGTTTTCTGTTTTGTTTTGGGGGTGAGGGAGTGTTGTTGGGTTTTTTTAGTTTGTGGGGGTTTTTTTAGTGTAAAAGTTTTCTGCTAAAAATCTTGGCATGAGTAGCTAATTATAAAATTAAAGTTTAGTTTCCAACATTCCAGTACTCTGTCAAATATTAAAGTTGTGTTTGAAGAGTCCATGCAACTATTACTTTTTAATAGTACAATATCTAATAAAAATGCTTCAAGGTTGTTGCTATGGAGTACCTAGATCACCTGCAGCTATAGGAATAAGTATCCTGTAATGTATAATGAATGGTGAGGCTCTACTTTGTTTTGCCCAGGGGTTGTTTTGCCTTAAAATGTTGGGGTTTGTTTTGGGGTTGCTTGTTTCAGTAACATTTTTTGTTGTTTTAAAAAGCTTAACAATAGTCCAGGGAGAATTCTAGTGCTAGTGTTTTACACTTTTATATAGTAAGTACTCAACTTTTTTCCATAGTTGATCTTCAACTCATCCAAGATCAGTTTTAGCAGAGAAATCAGTGTTGTTTCTAACTTTATAGCTAGGATCACTGGTAGGCAGGATAATAGGGAGGTAGACTGATCTGCCCTTCCCCAGGGACACAGGAAAAATGAAAAGGTTCCCTGTCCATTTCTAGCTTAGAAGAGATGCTAACAAGAAGCAGGGAACCTTATACACTGTCAAGTCTCTATTTCAAAGGAAGCAGAGCATTTACATTTTTATGAATAGTGCCGAGAGCCAAAGGTATTGGATAAACATACATCATTTCCATGCAATTTTATGAACCATTCTGTAGCATGTATTAATCCCAGATGATATGGGAACATCACCTTTTAAATGAATATTGGTGTCTGAACCTTATTTACTTCTCCTGGCCAAAAATCCCACAGACCTATGACCTCTACCTCCCTCTTCTCTCTCATCTCTTGAGAGAGAGCCTTCCTCCACCTGAGAATTTAAACTTAGTTTAGATGCTTCAAAAAGCTTAAAAGCTCATTGGTTTGAGGCCTTCCAAACAGATTTTTTCAAGCTGTTAGATATTTGACAATACTAGGTTATTTCCATTGTACAGATGGAGAATGAAAGCACAGGCAGGCATGCAGCATTTGGTTTTTCAAGGCACTTGGCTACTTACACACAACAGGTAATTGCTCTGCAAGTATGGGTACTTTTGAAAACACTTACCTCCTTGATCATCATCTTTGTGGGGAGATCACCTAGGCTAAGTTGTTGGGTTTTTGTTGGGATTTTTTTTACAGCACCAAAAGTTACCCTACCTTTGATCATTCTAGGATGAGTCTGCACTCCATCTCCAGCTAGAACTCTTGAATTCCACTAGTCAAGATATTCCAAATCTTGAAACATTCAATAATTTCAAGTAATTACTACAGTCCTTAAAGTTTAGTGTTTACTGAAGAAAGTAAATATTTACAGAGGCCCACAAAAAAAAAAATCAAGTGGAGGTTAGCTACTTGATTCACTTTTTCCAACAGTGGCAATGCTTCTGTGTGCACTTTAGTGGAGATTTGAGAAACCTGATACATTCAGCCACAGCACCATTACCTCAGTCTAAAGCAAACCAGAGCCAGTTAATACGGGATGACAAACTGCTCTGTGAAATCCTAGAGATCAATGACAGAATGACTTGAGAGTCAATGGGATGAGGACTAAGATCAGCTGTAAATAAGCATTAACTCCCAAAATACAAGATCCTATTCACGAGTTCTTTCTTTAGACATACAGGATCTACCAGTCAACATCTTTAAAAGGAGTTTTAAATTCAGTAGGTAAAATAGAGGTTCATCCCATGAATGATCCCATTGGTGTTTTCTCCCCATCACACATAATGGCAAAGTCCAAGTTAGTCTTTTTAGATCATCACTTCTAAATTATAGCACTCTAGATTTTGAGCTGTTTGCTGAGTATTAGGCATCTTTACATTGTGCTGTACTGAGGAACCTGAAAGCTCTTTTGAAAAGATGATCACCCTTCACAAAGCTCTAATTCCTGTTCTGCAGGTAATCTTCAGAGACAAAGATTTTTTTACTATTTTCCAAAGGCCATGCAGTTTTCCACTAATCTAAATTAGATTAGTGGCATATTTGAGTTACCCACTCAAGCCACAAGACCCCATTGCTGAAATGAAGGGCAAAAAAGGCACAAGAATACTATTCAAAATCTGCATTTTCTTGTCCATGTCTGAAAAAGTATACTACAACTGTTGGATCAGAATAACATACATTTTTACTGAGATAACACAAAAACCTTACCTTTTTTCCATTAACTGGCAATGTATTCTAATGAATACATTTTTCATTCCTCCACAAATCAGACAAATTATTCCATTATGAAATAAGAAAATATATTTTTTGACATGTCTTTTGCCATTGAAACTGATCCTGTTCTTATGGGATTCAAGCAACTGTCCCTTAAAGCATGCCAGGGGCATGCGAATGATAATGCAAACAGAAGCAAGGTCTGAAAAGACTCACAAAAATTCTCTTGAATTTTTAAACTTTTAAAAGCATGAACTTATAACTGCAAATGTGTATATAATTATTTAGTATTAAACCATCTGAAATAAAGAAAAAGCTTCAAAACCATATTTCCAATTGTGTTGTTCTTCACTTTTTAGAAGTATATAATAATAAATCATAAAATCATTTTTCCATATGGAATGAGATACACAAATGTATTCAGGGGTCATATACCATATTCACAATCCCCAAACTCAAACCCTATTCCAGGTCCCATCTTGCCTTCTATAGAGAGTTCTTCCAGATTTGTAAAACAAATCACAGTCTATTATCATTTTCCAAGACTTTCACTCACCCACAGAGAGAGAAAAAAACACAAGCCAAAGAGCGAGAAGAGTCCATAGCATAGTGTAAAAAGCAACAACACAGCAGCAAGCAAGGTGAGAAGAGATATTTACAGACAGGCTGCACTTAATCAGTTGAAAACATCTAATATATACAAATGCTTTCCAGCTGCCTAAATCCCATAATTCCTGCTAACTAGTTGCATGCATAATCCTTACAAGGAGCATTCATAAGCTATTTCTTTGGCACAGAATTATTTTAATATTCTTATTGTTCATATCCCATTTACAACCTAGTTTCTGGTCACTGTAGCTACTACAAAAGATTTTTCCTTTCCTCTGAGTTGCAGGAAAGAGACTGAAGCTGCTGTGCATAAGCCCTGGATACATTTCAGTCTGGGATATTTCTTTGACAGTAAAAGACAAGATGAGAGCACAGACAATCCACAGTACTCCAATGAATTAACATCAGATGACTTTGCACAGTGGCTGTGACGGGCAATAATTTGAATCCAAACCATGTAGAAGGACTAATTCTGCTCAGGCATAAATTGGAGCAACTCCACTGAAGCAAATCCATTTCACTGCAGAGATGTGCACATTGCAGTTCTGGGCACTGCTGGTCCCAGCAAAGGACCCTGTGAAGGTAGGGCAATGCATATAGACACATAGGCTCTGTTTTGTGTAGGAAACCTGAAGCCATGTGAAAAAATTCACCAACACCTTTATCACAGGAGTGGTACCACCAGGGTGACAGATACCAATCACAACTCACTCCTCCACAGCAGCAACTTCTCTCTGCAAGGACTGCAAGTCACAGCTGTAACCAAAAATTGTCCTGATACCTCTCAGAGCTCCTGTTTTAGGATCACTTCTCCAGTGTGGCAAAACAGCTGCAACACTTCTCCTCCATCGTGCTGCTGCAGATGACACCCATGCCAGCCCTGTGTCATGACACCCCACAGCTCCATTTCCCACCTCTTTCCCAGCCTTTCCCTTCCTAAGCTGGTACACAGCCAGGACTGGTGGCAGGTTTCTCTCTATTTCTTTGGTCCGTTTGCAGCCTCATAGATCACAGTGGTGGAGCCTGGGTGCATCAGCACCTCCATAAGCACACAAGGGAGAAAGGCCCTACGCTCACAGCCTGCCCAGCCGAGGTGGGGGGAGTTTGCACATGGACCACAATCCCCAACAGCGCTGCCTCTGTCTTGAATTTCTTTGCCATCTTTGCTCCTTCCCTCTGGGCACGAGGAGCTGAAGACATGCATTAACTTACCAAATGCAACAGGATACATTTACATTTTGGCAAAAACTTAAAGGCAGTTGTATCATCACCTACGTCTGCTGTGACTACTAAAAAGTAATTGCATGTATAATTTGCATATGCAAATTATTCCACAGATTTCATTAATCTGTTCCTAAAAATGCTGCCAAGGAACTGGGAAGTCTGTTTAAGGATAGATTTGAGAGGATAAATTAATTGTTATTTAATAGAGTAATTCTTCCACATTTATTTAACAGTCTTCCCCTAGCCACTGGTGCACCATTATCAGATTAAATAACATCTAATCAGGTTACCAGATTATTGTATTTTTGTATGAACCAAAAAATGCTTAATGGGTTTTATCTTAGAAGCAAAAAGATTCATATTACAAGAGATTAATGCTACAAAAAAATGTCTATATCTCTCAGCAATAAGGGATATGAATTAATGGCTGGATGACCCAGTTACAAAAATGTGATGGTTTTCAAAAATTCAATATGATGTATTTTTAAACCTCACACTGTTAAGTCTTTGAATATACTCCAACAAAGAAGCCTTCTGTTATGCAAAAATGTTGTACATCCTGGCACAAAAACATGAATTTGATTTTAATTGAAAGAAATCTTGACACCCTCTCACCTGTGAAGCAGGCTTATATTTCATAATGAAGCTATCATTCAAAGTCTTGATGAGCAATATCCTCTGCTGCCTGCCTGAGTTTTAATCCAGCAGTAACAAAGGCACTCCAGTTATGGCCAAAAAGGTAAACTACTTCTGACCATCACAGCCAATTTTCCTTCAGTCTCCAGGCCACACTGCTGAGCAGCTTGTGCTCCTCCAAAAGAAAGAGCATAACAGGAGTGAAGGGGGTCAGCACTGACCACCACCTCAGTGGAGAACTCCAATTACTTCAGTGACAACGCCTTACAAAGAAAAGTCTTGAGGAAAAGAACATTATCTTCCTCCAAGTCCGCACCCAATCTACAACTCTATATGCAGTGTCTCTGGTTTCTGCATTGCATACCTAAGCAGTTCTGTACTCTTAAGAACTAAACTGAGCACAAATTTATTCTTAATATAAACTAAAGACTATAAAAAATGCCCAAATTGCATGTTCTCTAATGAACAGTATTTTCTTTTATATTTTTCTATAGCTTCTTCTGCTTGCTCACCCAATTATTCCTCCCTTTTCTATCCAGCTACTACCACTCAGCTTCAAAGCAGCCAGCCAGTCATCACTTATTTTCTTCATTCAATTGCAAATGGCTCCAACATCATCCAATAAAACTATGCTGAATAACTCTTCAGAGCAAGATGTTTCAGACCAGCAGCACTTACCTCAAGGTTGAACCTTGCAAAATTTTAACAATAATGCCTCCATAAATGAAGTTGAGGCCATGTCAACTTCAGAATTTTTTAACACCATTCCCATTCCAAAGAATTTCTGGGGAAGCTTGAAAGTAGACTCAGAAAAGAAAAACTGAAGATTTTTTAATAGCTCCCTGTTTTTTGTGTTATGCCACAGTGAGTCAGTAGCTCAGATGCTTGTAAATACAGTCCTGCCACCTCTCTTTGGTTATTACTCATCCAAGCCTTTCTAAAATATTTAAGTAATCATTTTCTATCTCTATTAAAACAACAGATGGAATTCCCAACCTTCAATTTTATGTCAGGATTCTGCAGCAATTTATTAACAGCTTGAACTCTGTTCTCTTGAGGGTTTAACCTGACAGTTGAACCCAATTACATTACAGTCCTTTGTTCATCAAGGGACATATGTAATATGATATTAAATATGAAACAACTCATGCCTGAATAATGTAGTCTTTGTGATACAAATTGAGAGAGTATAGAAGCCCAAATTTCAAGCACAGAAACTGTTCTTGGTTCTGATCTTATATCACAAAAATTCAGGACTAATTCCATTGCTGTCAGCTGATGCTGTAAAACTAGCATAAATTAGAGCTGAATTGTGGTTTGCCTCTCTTGTATTGTTGTCAAGCCATTCTAAAGTCCCAGTCACGCAGCTCACATGGGTTATGACTCCTAGAAATGAGTATACATTTAAATCAGTACACACCTCCATCTGATATCAGTCCCATCAACACAACCTACGGGAACCCCTCCACATTCACAGTACCCAGGCTATAATTTCATGCAGCTCAGGTAGTGTTTCAACATAGCACAGAAACCTCCCACACAGAGTGAGAAATCTTATACTTTGCTGTGGCAGTTGTATTTGCCATTGTATTTTAAAATCACTCTTTATAATGGTTATGTATTATTTTTAATGTATTGCTTTTTCCATTATGAATCCTCCCTTCCTACCCTATTTTTTCCTTCTTGCCTCACAGTGCAAGCCTTGAATGTTTGTTACTGTGCCTCTCCCTCAAATTGCTCCTAGTCCTACACTTCAAGGATGGCATGCCATTCCTGAGCTCATCCATCAGGCTCAGGTGCTCCCACTTTGTACCTATTTTCCAGACACTTCCACTGCCAAGCTACAGGTACATAAAAAACAATTAGCAAGTTAGACCAAATACCTAATAACCAAGTAACTTTATATGCAGGAAATATCACCTGCTAAAGAGCCATTTCTTATTTTGAGATAACTTACATTTTCCTTCTAAGGCTCAATGTCCAGCTGAAACATTGCTGTCAAACAGTTTCCTAGTAACACAGGCAACCAAAAGCATTTTATTTTAAGCCATAATTACAGTAGTAAAGGAGTTTATTTTGAAACATCCGGCACACTTAAACTACCAGGCTGTCAGCATACTTTGCACACAATAGGAGAGACAAGATGGGTGGAACTGCATCTCCTTGAATGGCAGTTCTTGAAAACCCACACCTAAAGTGGGACAGAATCAGTCTGTAGTATATGGAGAAAAAAAAATGAGCACTTCAAAAGCATAAATAGTTTAATTGCAAGAGAGATGTTTTAAAGAGATTAATTGTACTCAAGAAGAATACAGTAACTTGATTATGAACAGAGTAAGTGGCAGCTCAGGTACAGCTAACCACAGTGCAGGTGTCTAAATATGGAATGAGTAATTCCACACATCATACTTTAGGGGTACAAGCTTGAATATAACCACTTGCTCTGATGCTTCAAAACACCACTTGCCCTGACCACAACTACTTAATCATATTAGTTAGTACACACCTTACATATTAAGTCTAGAGATGGCCATGAAGACCAGATCTTTTGCTTTACGAGAAATCAGTTTACTAGAAGATTTGTGGTTTTACTGGCAAGTCAGATAAAATTTGGTTTAAAGGCCATGATTCTGTTTCTATCCCATTAAGTAGTTTTGCTGACAGCTCTAAAAGCTTTAAAACAAAGACTGGATTTTGAAATTATTTCATCAAGAGCAATAACACTTTCTATGGTTCAGTCTATCACATGTAATTGCCAGTGTTAATCTACACAGAAGTATTCTAAATTCCACGCCTAAAGAAATGCTAACCTAGTCCTACAAGTTTTTGTTTCCCGGAGCCAAGCAGAAACGAAGCACACAGCTGAGTTTTTGAAGGAATTCTAGGAAGTTTTTAATCATTATCTTTCATATGGAGGGAACCCCATTTCTTTTAACCTCTTATAAGCTAAGTTTGTGGGTTTTATCCTTTAGATTCTTAAAGCTTGTTGTATTTTTCAAGTACCCTTCTGGTATGAATTTAAAATCCAGTTAAAAAGCTCAATAACTGACTCCATCCCAAACCTCAGTACACTAGGACTTCAAATGCATTGTTCAAAGTGCCTCCATGTACCTGCCAGTTCCCTTTGCCTGGAAACAAGGATTGCTTCAGGAGGTTAGTGCCTTCCAGTTGAATCACTAGCATACACAACAAACAAGCAAACCAAAACCAAGGATTCTGTTTCTCCTGTCTCCAGTCATCTCTAACACTCACATATGTTGTAAGACAATCAACCTTTTTCCCTTCTACAAAGCATAAGCCCAAGTTCCCCCCCCCTTCACAAAAGATATTTTACCTCTGAAAATCAGTCAGGCTTGGGGTTGTGTTTTTTTTTTCCTTCCAACTCCTCATGCAGTCTGAGTTGAACTAAGACTACTACTTTAATTGTTCTATTGTGCTTTTGGTGTTTAAGGAATTGTGCTTTACTGCAGAGACAGCTACAGTTCAAAGGCACATGCAAGGATCACCGTACATATTAATCTGCCATGTGTTCAAGTAACAATAATTTATTATTAAAAGAAGCATTGGAAGCCCTCCCCCAAGGTCCAGGTGTCAGTCCCTTTGTGAATGTATCACCATGGCACATGGTACAATTGCATCAAGTCTTCAACCAAACGAGTATGAAATTTAGATCTGAAATAAAAGTTCTGCTTTTGTGACAAAGCAAATATTATATTGATGACTTCTTAAAGTGACCTTCCCATCTTGTTGCACAAAAGCTGTCAAGCCCCTGCCCTCTCCAGCTCCCAGCAGTCTGTGTGACACACTGCTGTAGCCTCTCCTTCCCATCTCTGTGGAAGTGTGGTGCTCCTCACTCACCCACACAGACCCCATCCCACCAGATAACAAGGCTGTGCTCCATAGTGGAGGTGACCTGCAGTTTACACAGGAAAAAGTGAACTAGTTAAGAGCTTCCAGCTCTCAAAATGCTCACACATTTCAAGACTCCAGGGAACTGATTTTAGAAACAGTCTATTAAGCCCTTACACCATTCACTGCATAGCAAGAGACAGTCTCATAAAATGTGAAGTCTTTCTCATCTCTGCCGTACCTGCCTGTGGTGAGAGCTAGAGCCCTCATGGGACAGGAGGTCAGCAAGCTCAGGTCCTCACTCTCCTGAACTGCATACACATAGATTTTTTTCCTACTGGAATTATTTTCCTTTGTCATTATGAGCAGTACAGTACAGTAACATGTTCCATGGTGTAAATGAGAAGTTTTTTTAAAATCATAAATATCTTTCATTGGCAACACAAGTCAGAGAGCATCAAAGAAGTCATTGCTGTACAAACATTGATCAGACAACATCAAGGAAGACAATTAAACAGTTCATTAATTGACCTATTATAGTTATAGCTAATATTTATGACCATAATTACAGTGCAAGTCAAACTTCCCACTGAAGAGTAAAACACATTTACCCTCTACAAAAAGGACACAAAAATCCATTTGCATAATCCAAGATTTCAATGAGTTCAGATTCTTACATATTTAAGCTGTGCACAGAATCAGAATGATTACAAACTCAGCTTTGGTGTGCTGTCTATTGGACCATCATCAACAAACATGAAGTAATTTTGGACATTGTTTGTCAAATGCTCCAGGGCTATTTTAAAAGCACATTCTCTATATAGAAACAAAATAAAATGCAAAAATCCCATTTATGATCAATCATGCCTTATCAAATCATTAACAAGATAAAAATACTTAGGTACAGAACAGGTATCTGTAGGTGAAAAGTCAAGTGGATCTTCAAAATTTAATTCTACAGTAACTTTTTTTGTCATGTAGAAGTGGCATTGTCATACAGCTGAAGAGGTAGAAGACAGGGAAACGTGCACCCAAAGTTCACACATTAAATCTTTGAAAGCCCAGACCAGAACCTCGGTGCCTTGGCACACTGCTGTGCTGTACCCGACATTGTCCTTCCTCACACAAGGCTACACTCAAACCCATTAAAGGCAACGAGGGTTATTATCTTCTTAACCCCATCAGTTTTTTCACTGCAGCATAAGAAATAGTGACATTCTTATTTATTTTGTTGAGGTTTTTTTTAAATAAAAGGAAAAAGCAGAAGGGCCACAGATTAGTTATAAATGCAATATGAATGCACTATTGCTGCTTAGTAATCAAATCAGACCTTAAAGCCTTTCCTTAGAGTCTAAGATCTCTCTTAAAATAGCTCTACCAACAGGTAGAGACAGTTGGAAAGGGAGGGAAAGGGGTCGCGATAGACTTTGTGCTTCTTGGGGAAAACATTCATTTTGCAGTTAAAGATTTATTTCCTGTTTTTTTTGTTATACAATACTATTGCTATACAAAACTATTGGAGTTTTTTCCATATACACAGGAAGAGAGCTCATGATGCACACTACCCTGGAGCACTACTCCAAGGAAAAAAGAAACAAAACCATCTGATCAAGCTGGCAACATCCACATGAAATCCATACTCTACTGGCAAATATTGATCTCTCTGAGCAAGAACTAAGTGAATTTCACTGATGCAGTCAGGCAGGTGGCTTGTCATCCTGTAGGCAATGAGGAAAGGGAGAAAAGCTCTCTCGAGACAAGGATCCAGAACATAGACTGAATAGGTTAGAAAGGACATTTGGTTATCCAAGCTAAGACCTTTTTTTGTTATTTAATTTGGGTTTTTTTAAACTGTTCTCTAAAGCTCTTGCTAGACATGGGTGGAATGCAGGGAAGAGGCAAGTTTTAGATACTAGACCTCACAAGTTACCTACAAGAGAAAATAGGAAAGTGTTAACACCATGACCACAGTAATAGTAAAAGGACTCCGTAGACCACAGAGCCCTTCATGCCAACGGTGGCTCTAGGGCCCTGACGAGTAGAGAAAAACAAACCTCCAAAGCACTTCCCTCAGTTTGAGTAAGTTTATTAAAAAAAATACTTCTCCTTTATTAGACTATTCCCAGATGGAAGCAATAAAAAAATCTTGATTAGTTAATATCTGTGTTAATCAGTTTAGATCATCTGAAGATAATTGTCTACAGTGCTGTGCTAAATCATGACAAACAACCACTGAACAGAAACTGTTCCACAGCCTGCAGTACACAGAGGCATTTGAGTGGTGTTTGGCATAGGGCTGAGGAGAGAGAACTACAAGAAAGGATCTGTGCTTATTTTCCTGCTTTCTAACAATTTGAGAGTGACATCCCCTCTAAAGAGGGGTACATTTTTTAAAAAACTAATAATTTCATCATCACCATATCATAAAATATCTGATCATTATTTTAAAGCACAGAAATATTAGAGGAATGATTACTCAAGAGTAGATGCAGCCCTAAACAGAGGCTGGCAGCTGTATCCCCATGTTGTGACAGGAACAGCATGCCATATCTCCTTGGTGAGGCACAGCCCCCTCACGCCTCAGTACAGCTTTGTGCCAACCACAGTCAGCAGAAGCTCACACATAAGAATTGGCCTGTTTCAAACATCATCCAAGCTATTTTTTCCTTCCTAGTGCCAGCAGAGATTAAGAGCTTGAATAAGGGCATTGGAGTTACATTAAGGGGAAGGCAATCTTGTAAGGGAGCTAAACCTCATTAAAATAGAGCTAATACCCTGCAATCAGTTAGGGTACTCACACGTTCAAAGCAGAAAGTTTTCTACAGTGTTAAAGAAACATGCACAAACTGTGCTACTTCATCAAAACCTACCACTGGAGGCAGCAACTGAGAAAGAGTTCTAGGTTTTTGCTGAGATTAAAGTGCCAACCATAATGACTTTTTTCTGGGTTTAACAGCTTCTTTTGCATAAATCACCCAGCAGCTGTGCAGCAGTTGTAAGTTGCCATTTTACCTCTTGCAGAAGTCAGCTCTCAGTTCAATTAGTTATTCATGAAAGTAAAAGACACATTATTCCCAAATCCTTCCCTCCTGAAGGAAAACCACCAGTACACATACTCTACTCCTCAAAAAAAAAAAAACCCAAACCAGAAATAAGGAAGGCCACTCTACTTAAGTAACCACAAACATCTTCAATAGATGACATCCTGATATGGTTCCTTTACCATAGTATTAGTTCCATTGTTTTCCTACCAAGAAAAAATTCCCCATCAGGTATATTCAACAAATAAACTGCTTTCAAGCTCAGGAATGAACATAGACCCACCTTTCAGCAATACCTGGTAGGGCACTGCAAGGGGTCAGCAGCTCCCTGGGGCTAGAGAGTCCTCTCCTGGGTGCAGCAGGGCAGCATCTCCAGCCAGAGCCCATCCCACCACCCCAGCCAGGGAACAGAGTAGGCTGGAGACGGGCCAGGCAAGACCTGGGTAGTGGAACGAGTCCAAGGTCAAGCCAGAACATCAGCCAACCAGTGCTTGGATCAGCAGGACCCACATCTAGAGAGGAGACCAGCAGTAGTGCTTTGAAGAGCATCATGCCTGCACACAGCTAGGACAGAGACTGATAGTCCTGGGGTGAGCTTAAATAGAGCCCTGGGCCCCATGGGCAAGCTGTGGGTGGGGGCACAGGTGAGGCTGCTCAGGGCATTAAGGTTTGTTGGTGCCCTCAGGGACTGGACAATTACTTCTACTCCTTACAGCTGTCAAACTTATTTTAGATTACCTTATTCAGGTTCAGAAGAAAGATGAGTATGTGTCCCACATATGCACACATAGAATAAAATCCTCATAGCACTTTCTCTAGCATATTCCTGC
>NW_010319893.1:33217-34541 GCF_000700745.2 Antrostomus carolinensis
TTTGCTCCTGTAGGAAAGGAGCACCATCTTGCTCAGGAAGTGCCTTCATCCAAATAATTGGGAATTTCCACCATAGAGTGATGTGAGGTAGTTTGTATCATTGGTTTGGGATAAAAACAACATGGTAGAAATCCCCTTTTTCACTGGAGCTTCCACCATCACCCCTTGAACTGTCTTACTGATAAAAATATATTTCTCAATGTCCATAGGGTGCAACAGAAGAAAGTTAATAAAACAATCAGTCCAAAGTCATGATAGGGTACTCCCTCCTCCTACCTCAAAGGGATGAAAGGGATCTGTAGTCAAAAAACACGTATGTGATCTCTGTGGCAGCAGGGTGGCTTCAATCAACAGATTCTAGATTACGTGGATTATGTCTCTAATATATGCACCCCTAAATGTTTTTTCCAGCTTGCCAGAAACCAATCCTGACAGAATCCCCTTATGTCACAAATACATGTGTATTGTTCTTTATTTGCCCACATGTTATATTAATACTGTTTTATGTTGACTATTATTTCAGGTCATGGATAAAGAGAACAAAAAGTTCAATGCTAGTCTGAAGTAGACTGAATTATCTTATTTTTATCTTAATTTTTTTATTAGTTTAAATTATCATCTTAATTTCTTTGCTCCAGGAAAGACTACGAAACCTATGAAGTGTTGTATCTTTTCCCTCCTGGAGCTAAAACTATGTGATAAATGTAAGTCTTCTACAAGTGCTCCTAAATATTTAATTTGTGTTTTTATTTACAATCCTTAAAAAAATAGTCTTAGAATAGTAAGATTTTTTTTTTTTCTGTGAGAGAACATAATCTTCATCCAACTTTCAGAGGAAAAAGAGTCTTCCAAAGTGGAACCCTTTACAGTCCTGTATTTCTTGTACAAACAAAACTGCCAAGTCCTTGCAATGCTAATACTAGTCCTTGCAATGAACTCCCTCTGTATGTGCTAGAGAAAAAGCAATGAATCATAGGGGAAAACACAGGCTAAAGGAAATCAGCTCTTTCACATTAAATGCTACCATATACAGCATTTCAATTAGTTGATATTGATACTATAATTTTGTATGTTGGTGATTGCAGATGCAATACATATCAGCAAATTACAGCAATCACCAACTGTTGAATGAGTGCTTCTGATTCATTATCCGCTCTTTGATCTAAAAATTATATTTCTTATTAACAGTTAATTACCATAAATGTACATTAATTTAAATGACAAGGAAGATAAGCTTACATAACACGAGAAAAACCAAGGAAAGGGAAAAAGCACAGCAGTGGGTAATCATGTATTTCGTGGCAGTCTCCCCATTATGCTCTTT
>NW_010319893.1:34560-39258 GCF_000700745.2 Antrostomus carolinensis
TTGCAGTGGTTGTTACTGCTAAGAAGAATTTGACACTACAGCAATTCCTCAGACCCCTGAGCTCTCCCAGATACTGACGAGCATTTCAGACTATTCCCCTTTCTCAGTTTCCTTGACCTGAAAATGCGCTGTAGGCACTGGACAGTCTATCTGTTGTGAGGAGATGTGCAGAAGATTTACATCTATATAGTCAGATGACCTGAGATTACATTCAAGATGCGATTCTCATTTTTGCTAAGATTACCTTACATCGTGATAAAGTAAAGCAGCATTAGCAGGCATCAGGTTCTCATAATTGCATAACTGCCTATTTTTTCTTTGGCTGGGAGTGCCATGGTGATGTGGGGAACACCAAGAGAGAAACCCAAGTCAGATAGTAGCAGAGATAATCTTAAACAAAGCATGTTCACTAATTACTCTGTCGTTACTGTGTTCAGATGTCCCAATGGCACCATGCCATGTAGTAGTACATGTACCAACACAGCTTCTTTACCAAAAGTAGATATGCTCCATTTAGCATTATAATGGGCTTTTTAATACATCAGCACATAAAAGTGAAAGGCTATTTTCCTTTCTGGATTTAAAAATACATGTCATTGTTAAGTTCACAGCTGACTATATTAACTAGCGTAGACAGCTGAGAATGTGAGAAGGTTCACTAAAAAACATTTCACAAAAATTTCTTATTCTCTTCAAAGAAAGGTTAGTCTGTACCAAAAAGCAGAGTCTATTAAAAGATACTCAATAAGATATATTGCATATTCTCCAAATGTCTGTCACAGATGGCTTTCTGTCTGTAATGATGATTTGAAAAAATACTGATTTATGTTCCACAGAACATGGGAAAAAATACAGAAGGAAATTAGTGCCAGCCACTAGAAAGGAACAGGCTCTACTAAGTAAATTGCAAAGCTGTAGGAAGAGCTCCTATTACTCAGGGTTGAAACTCTCCTAACATCCAGAGAAGAGGACTGAATGATGTGCAACATGTCAACATGTCCTTATTTAGGGACTGCTGCGTTGGAGGGGCTGCCAAACAAGGGGAAAGCAATTGGACCACAAGAAAAGTAGGTAAAAATGTTTAGTGCTATGGCTCACAAGTCACATGTATGGAAAGCCCATAAACAAGAACTAATCACAGCATAACTGCACACCTAGTGACTGCGTAACTCGTACCATCAGCACTGAGAAATAATGGCATCCGGGGCTGCCAGTTCAAAGAATTTACTACACCTTTCCCGGGCCTCTTTACCACTCTTACAAATGTCAGTTTTCTGGGTTGTGTACAGAGGTACCAAGTGGCAAAGCAACATGACTTAGTTCCATGAACATGCCCTAATAGAGACTGTGCAGAGGATGCTCCTCTTGACAGGCGACACTAATTCCCACTGCTCCCAAAATGCGCTGTAAAGGTAGCGTGTTCTACTACGGATCTAAGGAAGCTCAATATTTTTGAAGATAAAATTCCCATCATCTCAGAGGACTTGGTAGACTGCAACAGCAAGTTAACCGTCTGATAGTCTCCAGACATACAGCAGCTAATATGACCTTGTGTATGGGCCCCCTTTCAATGCCCTAAACAATATCTCATCATGTGCAGCCACACGAACCTAATGGAAGATACTGCCGTGTGAGAATAAATTTCAGCAACATCCTTCAACTGAAATAAAGAGTTCAGATTCTTTTTGTGACACTCCACCATTCAATCACTGAACCTGTTTTAAAATCCTTGTTATCGAAGCACTGTCCTCCACATGGTTTTTACGAAGGAGCAGCTAAAGCCTATGATAGGGCATCAAGTCTTCACGTGTTCGAAGCCTCCTGTCCTTAACGAGCGAAGTCAGCTCTGCTCAGTCAAAGCCTGATCTGTACCTCAAGAAGGGAGTTACCAGTTATTCTCTGAAAATAAGCAATTTGCTCGCACTTGCAGACACTTCTGGCTAAATGGACTAGTACAGGCCCTACCTGCCAATCCTCTTTTAGTGTCTCAAAAAGTAGACATTTGGTGCTTTGGACTAAATAAATAAAACTGGCTCCTTGTTTTTATAAAAATTTTTTTTTTCATTGAGAAATGAGAATTTGTCAAGCTGCTACTGAGTTTGAATCCTACAAGGATTATGGAACTTGGACCAATATCTGCAAAAACTAGTCTAGTTTTATTGCATTCAGTTAACTGAAATATATAACTCACCTATAAAATAGGCTACTCAGCTGTGAAACCTTTATCTCTTCAGTTTTTGACATTTTAGTATATACAGATTTTCTTAAATCATTATTTGCTGTTATGGTCAGAACTGCTAAACTGCATAATCCACCAACTCAATCTGTAAGGACAAAACAAGTAGTTGTCATTCAACACTCCATCTACTCTCCCTGAACCAGATGCCTACTCAATCTTCTCTTCATCGTCCAAACTCAGCTGCATTACCTATCCTGAAGACCACTTTTTTTCAAATAAATTCCAGTAATATGGTATATAAGGCATAGATTTTAAGTTAGTTGAGGGCCCGAGTGTCTATGGCTGTTAGGAACTAGACGTGTGCACTGAAGTTAGGTGCAGGATTTCCAAAGGACTGCTGTGGGGCTGTTGCATCGATCAGCCAGGCCGCTTCTTCCGGTGCCGTACGTCAGGATTTAACGTCACTGAGGTCACTGGGCAAATTTGGTGATAGCACAAGGGAACCTGCACAGTCATTTGTAAATGAAGACGTAAATGTCAGGTGACCTAAGATTATATCATTGGTTTAGCTGCTGATTTCCTTGATTATTTTTCTACAGGTCAGTGATAAGGAAATAATTTGATTGAATGTGAGCTCCAGTGGAAGGGGTATTTATATGAATTATGAACAAGACTGATGATGCATGCATCAAACAAATTTGCACACATTTTTGGATCCTGAAAAGCACCACACAGAAAGAACATTACATAAATTTATTAATAAAATTAAATGTTTGAAACCAGTTTGATGCAGTTACTCAATCCTAAAGAGAATTACTTAGAACTATTCACTGCTGCTGAACAATATGCTTTTCATAAATTCATAGGTGGAGACAGTATCTCCTCTTGCTATCTGTAAAGTTGCCCTACATCTCCCTTGTTTTCAGTTCCTTAGAACTGAGACACTTGTAACAAATTAAATTATTATTTTCCAGGTTTCTCTTTGATTCAGGGTAAACATTTTGCAAAATTTTATCCAGGAAAGATAAAGCCTTTTTTTTTTTTTTTGGAAGGCTATGAAAAAAATATTTTGTTGTGTTCACATTAGTAGGTCTAATAACTTTAAGCAATGCTTGTCTGCCTGTCCCTCCTGCTCTGGAGCAGCAATGTCAGGGAGATAGTGTGCTAGGAGCTCTGTGTGTTGAGAATGAGACTTTTGCCAAACAAGTGCAAACGTATCCTAATTTGGCCAAGTAATAAACTGTAACAAACCATGCCTTGCATATGCCCATATAACCTGCCATACCTGCTGCATACATGCTTCTAAATTCTCTGATGATTGCATTTCAGTAGAAATGCTCAGATCTAGGGTAAAGCACAACTTTATCTGCAGTTTTTCTTCTGGACTGTTCAGACGTCTTCCCAGACAGTCTGCATCTGGAACCAGTGACAAGAAGCCTTTTCTCCAGTGCTGCCTGCAGTCCCTGCTGGCCTTAGATCTTGTGGGAGAGCAAAGTGTCTGATTTACACACAGAACCAGCAAGGGCTGGACTTCAGTGGGAGAGAACAGAGGGAAGACTTCAACTGAGGCAACGAACCGACACTCAGCATGGAGGAGGAATAAAGGGACATCTGATGAGCAGCTGCATACCCTGAAAACCATCATGTTTGGAAGGCAACAAAACCAAAGCAGTAAAGAGGTGATTGCTACCCTTGAACAGGCAATGGGAGAGGAACCAGAAAGGGAGCTGGGTCACCTTGAGGCCACGACTTGAGAAAAAGGACAAAATCCATGTCAGCAGCCAGAAAGGACTGATCAAAAAGTCTGGGGAGACACGCTCAAGTGAAACCACCCAGCAGCCAGGCTTCAATTCACCAAGGCTCCTGAGCCTGAGCCTCTCTGTTCACGCTCTGGGCTTTTGGAGATGCCTGGCTGTGGTGAAACGGATCCAGTCGGGCCAAGACCAAGAAGCCTGGAACAGAGAAACCGGAAACGCTTCATTACAGGCATTATGGTGGGAATGTGACCGAGGCTGAAGGCTTGAGGAGGAGGTCTGAAAGGTAAGAGTATGTCTCCTGAGAAACACCATGTGCAACCTGAGACTGTGCTGAAAACCAGCGTTGAACTTGCAGAAGAAATGGGTTGAGGAGACAGGTACAGGGGAAAAGAAAATATGTAACTGTACATTTTACAATGGTATCGACATATATAGGTACAAAGACAACAATGGTGGTTGCACTGACACTTATTTCTGGCACACCCCGACGAGGGAGTCCTTGCTCGCAGTGGCTCCCGCAGACGCAGGGCGTTCGGTGTCCCAGAGGAGCACAGCTGGGTGAGACATCCCCCTCCCAAAAAGCACTCACACACCTAACGGCGGACACCGGCCCCTCGCGGGGAAGCCCTGAGGCTCCGTTACTTTCTCCCCGGGTCAGTGCTTCCCTCCGGAGGAGGAACCGGGCGACCGGGAAGCGCCGGAGGCGGTGTCCCGGTGGCGATGTCCCGGTGGCGATGTCCCGGCGGTGACACGGCCAGCGGC
>NW_010319893.1:39841-40120 GCF_000700745.2 Antrostomus carolinensis
AGCCAGCCCTTGATCCCTGGCGCCTTTGCTGCTCCCCCGCTGCAAGCAGTGGCTCGGTGGCCCCCGGCTTGCGATTGCGGGACACCTTGTTGCGGGGAGGCTGTAGGGATACACCTTGCTTTTGGTCGAGGAGCTCTGAAAAGCAGTAAAATACGTCAAATGATTTCTGAGAACTGCGTGACAGGTTTTACAAGTGGAACTCGAGGAGCTGGAATCTGGGAAGGGAAGAGGAAACCGTGAAAAAAGGGAGAACGTCCGAAGTGAAAGGAGTGTCACAGT
>NW_010319893.1:40231-42704 GCF_000700745.2 Antrostomus carolinensis
CCGCGCACCGGGGCTCGGAGGGGACGGGCGGGGAGCAGGGAAGCTGAGGCTGTGTTTACACCGTAACTGTAGCCACGCCGCTGTCCCTTCTGTAACTTCTCCCCGTCTGTTTATTTGATAGGTCTTTCCGAATAGCACTGTAATTTCTTTATAAACGCATTTAATCGGGAATCGCCCAGCAAGCCTGCTTCATTTAAGCGGTTATAAGAGGATAATATCAAACTCGCTTGCGGAGCAGGGAAGCTGAGGCTGTGTTTACACCGTAACTGTAGCCACGCCGCTGTCCCTTCTGTAACTTCTCCCCGTCTGTTTATTTGATAGGTCTTTCCGAATAGCACTGTAATTTCTTTATAAACGCATTTAATCGGGAATCGCCCAGCAAGCCTGCTTCATTTAAGCGGTTATAAGAGGATAATATCAAACTCGCTTGCAATACGGAACCTCAAAGAGCTGAAGACTCCTCAGAGCTGAGGTGGGTGGCTTTTGCTTTAAGGCTGGCCAGCAGACCGCTGTGGCTCCAGTTCCTGTTCATTTGGTGCCCTCCGAAGTTCCCGCCTGCGGAGAGGTAAATGCTGTGGCTCTGCATGCTGACGGGTGAGTATGAAGCTTTGCCTTTCGGCATCAGCTTGTGTGTTGTCTCCGTGACTTTGTAAAATCATTTATGCTGGGATAGTAAGAGTTGGCAGCCCATCTTATGTGTTTTACAGTGCCTTTGAACGAGTCAAGGACGTTTTTAAGTCCAGGAAACGTCGTTGACAGATATTCTTTAAGTTAAAATAAAATATTGCAGCATTTCCCATTAGCATTATCTCTTGGAAATAGCATGAAGAGCACTGTACAGGAGTTATTTTGCAGTTCTGTTCTCTTTGGCAAGTCCATCACGTCTAGGAAAAGAATCAGCATGCCAGAAAGTCTCTTTCCAGCAAGCTTCCCTTTTCTAAAACAAAAAAGAAAACAAAAACAAAAAAACCCAACAAGATGACAGGACCACAATGGGATTTGTGTCCGAGGTAGTTCAGTTTTTCAGAACTGTGTTTAAAACTTCGGGAATTACGTTTTTTAGTAGATAGAGAAGTGACAAAAGATGTGGGATTCGGTGGAAGAGTGAGTGATTTTCATGAGGCATCGGGATCTGGTACTCCAGCTACTGAGAAGTATCAGTTTGTATTTTGTACGTCCAAGAGACAGGCCTCCCGTGGGAGCAAACAGCCAAAGTTTTGTTGCTTCCAGTGGAGAGAAGAGCAAGGCCACAATGACCCACTGGCCAAGCTCTTGTTACTCTTCCAGTCGGTGCCTGCATCTTCCCCGGGATGAAGGCATGTCTGGGCATACCCATGGTGTACTTAACGTAAAGACCACACTTCAAAGGGGTGGGAAGAGTGGGCGAAAGCATGTGACAGACAGCTCGGATATGCACGGCTTGGTTCTGGGTCCGGTTTTAACTTTTACTTTTTACAGTTGATGTCGGAGTGGCGGCAGAGACTGGGGGCTTTTTATGAAATCCCCTTTGGTACTTCTCTCAGGAGACTCGTCAGGAGCCAAGGCTTTGGGAAAATAAAGTTTCAAATGATCAGGACCTATTTACGGGCGACTCTGAGGGACTGGATCATCTCGTCCTTCCTTCTGCTCCTGGTGCTGTGCTGTACCCTTGGATGAGCTATTTTCGGAGCTCCGGTATGCAGAGCATTTTTGCAGTTACACACAAAATAAAGAAGTTAAAGAACAAAAGATTGTTGTGGACAGTCAAACTGGAATGAGTTGGAAGGATACATTTAGGAAGTGGTTTCTTGGACACTAATTAGGACCATTTGCTTGGGGTTGCCATTATTTTCCTTTTAGTCTGGAGGGCACAATAGATCAAATGATTTATATATCATTAACAATTCTTGTTAACCATAAGCCGGGTTGGGCTTTTCCATACTGATTACTGAGTAATGCTATAACGACTTGTTTTATTTCTTCTGCAGTGTCCATATGAGCATGTTAACGGGAAAGACAAGCCCAAAGAGAAGCGCTTCAACTCGCTTTTTAATGTATGAGTATGAATGTCTTATTTTGCGAAAGCAGCTGCGAAACCGAAGCCCATCAGCCTTCTGTGGCTTCCACTGCTGGAATACTGGCATTTGCTGTACCTGGTCCTGGCTCCCGGTGAATTCGTTTTAATTGTAATGAAACACAAGCTGAACCATATGTGCACGTGTGTTTTAGACGCCGCCTTATTGATCTCCCTTTCCTTTTCTTTTGCGCTACAAGTAACGGGTTGCAATCCCATAATACAATGAATTTCACTTTAAAATAACTAAGAAAGCGATCATGTGCAATCATTAAAATGCCACGTTTTATTTAACGTTACTTTTGTATGTACCGTGATGTCCAAGAATTGTTGATGATTGTGGTACGCCCAGGAGTTTGGGCTGTTGGGAGGGAGGGAGGGGCGGGAGGGACGATGCTGTGCTGTGTGCTGTGTTGTGTG
>NW_010319894.1:0-36263 GCF_000700745.2 Antrostomus carolinensis
TCTGTGATTCTATGACTTTGCACAGAGAGTACTGTGAAACCAGAATTGTGAGAGTTTAAGCTTTTTTGCAGCATTAAAACACGTTTTGGCACAGAAATTTATACTGCATGATCAAGACACATGAGGCTTCCCAAGCACTGTGCTACTAATTTAGGAATAACTGAGCATTACTCTGCGCAATTACAGTGGGGAAAAAAAGGCTGTTGCTCTAAGATTTCAGGCCCTTTGCTCCCAAATACATGTAACTTATTAAATCTTCTTTTTCCTTTTATTCTGTAAGGAAAGCTATGTTTCTTTTGGAGAGAAAGATCTCAAGCCTCATCAGTGAAGGGTAAACACGTACAGCTTTGTAGCAAGGCTCTTCTTTAATGCTGTATGAGCAAATACTTCAAGATGTGTCTGAAAAAGCTGAGCACTCCCAGCACACTCACTTGCCGAAATTAGAGGTATTCAGTCCAAATGTTGAATATCAATTTTAAAAATAAATTTTAAACAATCCAGCTATTTATGTGAGGACAAAGTTCAGATGCTAATCCTGGCCAAGAGCCCCCAAGGCTTTCAACTGGACGTTTTGCACCGAACAAAGAACTTGCAGATGACGACAAACAGACAATCTGCCCAATGGGCAGATACATGAGAGAATGCTGAATTTAGGTCAGTTATGTGGGGAAAAAGAAACTTAACTCAGGCTTTAGAGTATTTGTCAGTTTTTAGCTTTTTTTTGTTTTGTTTTTTTTTTTAAAGAGAGATTGCACAAGGATTTAAAAATAAACAAAATGGGAACTCCACTTCTGCAAATGAGAACATCACAAAAGTGAGCATGTTGCAATGTGGACTTGCTATGAGGAATGCAAAACGATGGCTGCTGGGAGACTTTCTGCTACAGGGAAAGAAGCTTGTCAAAGACCTTGCGACAGAGGGAAGAAGTGAAAGAGGAGAGCACAAGTTGAGACTTCACAAGATGTTTAGCAACAAGAAAAGCCAAGCCAAGCAGGGGGAAGTTCCTCCCTTCACTACAAATAAAAACCCTACACATTCCAGAACAGCTCTCAAATCTCATTCTCTGAATTGTCTGAACTGGTTGTCTATACTTCAAAAGCCAAAAAATTAGTGTTCTCAGCACAAGAGTACAGATACTTTCATGCTGTGTTCAAGGGCTCAAACACCACTTCACAGAAGACCCTGCTTATTATACTCGATAAAAGCAGTGAAGATTTCAATCAGCTCCTGATTACCTAGAGAAACAGGGGGTTCAGGAAGTAAGGATAAACATACGGATGCCTCCTCCCTGGAAGTGTTGAAGGCCAGGCTGGATGAGGCTTTGAGCAACCTGGTCTAGTGGAAGGTGTCCCTGCTGATGGCAGGGGGGTTGGAACTGGATGAGCTTTAAGGTGCCTTCCAACCCAAACCATTCTCTGATTCTATATATGTATGGGATGCTCTAAGAATAAAGAAAGTTGTTTTGGAGAAGAGGAGAGAGAAAAGAGATGCTATTAATGATGGAGCAGAGATTCCCAACAGGTCAGTCCACGCAGCCCAGTGCCATCCAGACATCCAAGATGCAGAAGCAGCACACACAAGAGAGAGTAAGCCAGCTTTGCTGTCAGGCCATACTGACTCAGCAGACTGTATATGATTCAGGCTGAAGAAACCACCACCTGCATGTTATTTTATACAGCTGTAGCCAGTGCCTCAAGTCTTTTTCTTTTTAAGGCTATTTCTCCAATAGCTTTTCAAGGAGTTTATCAGATATATGACAGCACATGTGGATGTTTACTCCCAAGTCCTACTGGCCATAAACTGGCTTATGCTGAGACTAGTAAGATGCATTAGCATCCATCATGCGGTTAAACTGCAGCCGAGGTCAATCCTGAAAAATCAAAACCTAGCTGACTCCAAGGATTTCAGTCTTCTGCTAAAGCCACAGGGAATGGTGTGGAATGCCAGGGACTGTTGTTTCTACTTGAGATTTCAATGCAGGTTTCAAGGAGCTCTTTATAGAGCACACCAAGGGACACGCTGCATAAATACCGCTTAGATTCACTGAAGAGATGCTGAAGGTTTTGAAGGGGAGAGCACCACTTCAATTAGCACCAGTCAAGCACCTTAACACATTTCCTGGCAATACAGTAACTGTGCAGCCTCCCTTTCAGATGGGGGCTGTGTTCACACCCATATCTTCCCTTCCAAATCCCCTCTGTGGCCTTACTTCTGCTGAGCAAACCCTGATCCGTGGCAAGTCCCCGTGCAGCCTCTACCAGCCTCAGACAGGGTGAGAGGAGCTACCACCTCAGCTGAGGGCAGGGAGCACAGCTCAGGGAGGAAGATGAAGTTCTGGCATCAGTCCTGCAAAGACATATGGAGTGCCCACCTGCATGACATCTTGGAGGCTTTCAGTGAAGGACAGCTCAGCCTCCACCATATAGAATTCCGCCAGGTGCCGGCGACTCTGAGAGTTTTCTGCTCGAAAGGTCGGGCCAAAGGTGAACACATGGGTGAAAGCCCTGCAAGGCAACAAGAAACAGGTAGGTCAGGCCCAGCACACAAGTGAGTCGGTTATACTGAAAGTCCCATTCACAAGCTCCCTTTTCTCCCAGGATCTAGAAGCACTCATGTTTCCATTTCACCTTCAATCAGTTTAATGGCACTGTTGGGTGTGCTGCTATCCCATTGCTTCAGCCAGGCTTTAAGAGGGCTTACTCACATCTCTCGGTGACTCAGCGAGGTTGCACAAACCCTAATCAGCTTTCACTGAACATCACTCATGCTCAGGACACTTTTTGTAGCTGTGTGGGAATAAAAAGTTACATTCTGCAGGACCAAATCACTGAAGAAGCACCCAAACATTGCACCACTCAGGCTCCCCTTGTCCACATCCCTTCACATTTTTTTGGCTGCAAGGTTCAACCTTTATGGGTGCTGAGACACCCCAGAGCCCAGCAAAGCAGAGAGAGTCCTGCTGCTGGAGTTGCTGGGCTGGTGACTGCACTGCAACGGGACTGGTGAGGATGGATGGATGGATGGATGGATCCCCCTCTACTCCGCTCTCGTAAGGCCCGACCTGCAGTACTGCGCCCAGTTCTGGAGCCCCCATCACAAGAGAGACCTGGAGCTGCTAGAACAAGTCCAGAGGAGGCCACCAGGATGATCCGAGGGCTAGAGCACCTCTCCTATGAGGACAGGCTGAGAGATTTGGGGCTGTTCAGCCTGGAAAAGAGAAGTCTCCAGGGAGATCTTATAGCGGCCTCCAGTACCTGAAGGGGCTACAAGAAAGCTGGGGAAGGACTTTTCATAAGGGCAGTTAATGACAAAACAAGGGGAAATGGGTTTAAACTGAAAGAGGGGAGGTTTAGATGAGATATTAGGAAGAAGTTCTTCACTGTGAGGGTGGTCAGACACTGGAACAGGTTGCCCAAGGAAGTTGTGGATGCCCCCTCCCTGGAAGTGTTGAAGGCCAGGCTGGATGAGGCTTTGAGCAACCTGGTCTAGTGGAAGGTGTCCCTGCTGATGGCAGGGGGGTTGGAACTGGATGATCTTTAAGGTCCTTTCAAACCCAAACCATTCTATGATTCTATAGATGGATGGATGGACAGCTTGCAGTCCCCCTCTAGTGGCAAACCCAAAGTTTATCACCAAAAGAGCCTTTGAGATGATGAAATGGGCTCCACACAACTAAAATGGTTCAGCTAAAAGAGGTCCCTACTGCAGAGAACACATCTGGGATATCATTTTATGCTGAAGCAACCAGTGCATTTCCTATTATGAAGCTATTTCTCCAGCAACCTTCTGGGTAGTCTATTTAAATACCACAAAATTGGTGAAGGGTTTAGAGGGGAAGGGTATGAGGAGAGGCTGAAGTCACTTGGTTTGTCCAGCCTGGAGGAGACTGAGAGGAGATCTCATCACGGTCTAGAACTTCCTGCCAAGGGGAAGAGGAGGGGCAGGCGCTGAGCTCTTCTCTCTGGCCACCAACGAATGCCAGGAGCAGAGGGAATGGCAGGAAAAAGTGGCAGGGAAGGGTGAGGTTGGCCATGAGGAAAAGGTTTTTGAGGCAGAGGGTGGTGGAGCACTGGAACAGGCTCCCCAGGGAGGTGCTCATGGCACCAAGGCTGACAATATGAACACTTGGGCTCCTGGACATCCTCAAACCTGCGAGGGGTTCCCAAACAGATGCTGTGATAGCTGTGTTTCCTCCCATGTTGTGTGGGAAGCAAATCATGATCAGGGAGAGAGCGAGCTGCTTCAGAAAAACCATGGACTGGGAAGCTCCTATCTCTGGTACATCTTTAACTTGACCTTATTTTTAGCTGCAGACAGTGCGTAGGAGAAAAAGAACCTGATCAGTAGAGATTAAGCACAGTTTAACACTCATGAAAGGACGCGTGCTAATTGCTGGGGTTGGCATTTGACTTGCATCCTGCTCTGCAAGCTTTCAACTTAAAGAGGATGTTCACTGAAGTTTCTGCAAAGGCTAATTTTGTTAAACTGAAGTTTAAATAAACACCACTAAGAAAAAAGCAGCGTTTTTCCTTTGCCCGTTATGGAGGCATCTGCACTTGCAAATAAAGGAACACACACATTCTGCTTCACCCATCTGTCCCCTCATGCCACACCACGGTTAAAGGTTACGATCCAAAGAAACAGCTCTTTCTTTTTCCTTGAGTTGCCAGCAGTAAACACACCAGAAGAAAGTTCCAGGTCAAGACTTTGAAGGTGTAGCCTGCTGTAGGTTTCTTTCCCCCACTGGCTCTGCTTTCCCTCCTCCAACAAACACACTTTCTGTCTCTACTTTGCTCCCACACCTGAACTCTCTCAAACATGACCACAGTAGATTCTGCAGCAAATATCTCTTGAGAAAAGGAGGTCGAGGGGTGATTTTGTTGCTCTCTACAACTACCTGAAAGAAGATTGTAGCGAGGTGGGTGTCAGTCTCTTCTCCCAAGTAACAAGTGATAGGACAAGAGGAAATGGCCTCAAGTTGTGCCAGGGGAGGTTTAGGTTGGATATGAGGAGAAATTTCTTCACCAAAAGGGTTGTCAAGCATTGGAACGGGCTGCCCAAGAAGGTGGTGGAGTCACCATTCCTGGTGGTATTTAAAAGTTGGGCAGATGTGGTGCTTAGGGACATGGTTTAGTGGGCATGATGGTGCTGGGGTGACGGTTGGACCTGATGATCTCAGAGGTCTTTTCCAACCTTAATGAATCTGTGATTCTATTCTATAGTCTTTCCTCAAGCATCATTTTCAACATGTCTCTTTTCCCTCTGCTGCCCTTCTCGCTTGCTGCAATATTACTGTAAACTTCTGCTGTCACTTGATCATCCTCCTTCAAACTGCCCTTTGCTACAGCATCTATAAAACCTCAGCAATGTTTAGATAAGTGATGCACCACAACTATTACTCACTGCACAGGTCAGTATTATCTCATCAGTTCCTTGTGCTCCCCCATCTGTAGCCATCTGTTGTCTTGGGTTATAGACAAATGTGTGTTCTTCCTCACGAGGTCTTTTTGTTTTTTTTTTTCCATGTTCTTACAGCACCTGGCACAACAAGGTCTTGGATCCAAAGCTTAAGAGTCTCAACTGCTATAGCAATATAAACAAATATGAAACAATGAGTCACTCGGCCAAAATCCTCTATCAGGAATAGTGTGGCCAGCAGGAGTAAGGCAGTGATTGCCCCCCTGTCCTGGGCACTGGTGAGGCCGCACCTCAAGTGCTGGGTTCAGTTTTGGGCCCCTCACTCCAAGAAGGACATGGAGGTGCTGGAGCGTGTCCAGAGAAGGGCAACGGAGCTGGGGAAGGGTCTGGAGCACAAGTGTGCTGAGTTCCCTTGTGGCTGAGGGAACTGGGGGTGTTGAGCCTGGAGAAAAGGAGGCTGAGGGGAGACCTTCTGGCTCTGTCCAAGTCCCTTGGAGGAGGGTGGAGAGAGGGGGGGGGGGGTCTGTTCAACCAAGGAACAAGGGACAGGACAAGAGGAAATGGCCTCAAGTGGCACCAAGGGCAGTTGAGATGGGATGTGAGGAAGAATTTCTTTGCTGAAAGGGTTCTGAGGCATTGGAAGGGGTTGCCCAGGGCAGTGGTGGAGTCCCCATCCCTGGAGGGATTGAAGAGTCGTGTAGACACAGTGCTGAGGGACATGGGTTAGTCAGGGACTTGTCAGTGTTGGGTTCATGATTGGACTCGATGATCTGAAAGGTCTTTCCAATCGAGGCAATTCAGGGATTCTGTGAAAATTCTTCATTGTTTAAGGCAGAATTGCTCAAAAACTTTTGCTTGCCTGGCCATGGAGGTTGGCCTGCAGTGGGGAACAGGAGACACAGGTTCTTGTCCTACCTGAGACCATGTTTCAAGCTTTTGCCACCCGTGTCCAGGTTTCAGGCTTTTGCTAAAGTATTTCAATTTGGGGCTTTTCAGTTAAACAAATAATTTTCCCTAAATAAACCAACTGAGTCACAAGTTCAGACTGTGACTGGGCCAGGACTGGACAGAAGACAAAAATACTTTGAAAAGCTTGCAATTGCTGAATGACCCACCCAGGACTGCTGGGTTTGATGTCTGTAATTTCTCCCTGGCATGAAGTCTTCAAACAGTTAACACTTAAAACCAAAGCATGATACCAGCTGGCCAGCAGGAGATCCTGTCCCAAGGGTGACAGTCTGGCTTCACTGAGACCCACATTTCTCAGCTGCTGTTCAGGCACTGACCCTTCACTTAGTGCAGGTAACTGTGGCAGATGACAGTCTCCAGCAACACAAGACCACCATGAGCACTTTCAACTCTACTTATTTCCTACTGAATAGCAGCCCAAGCAGGATGACTAGATACTGATCTTCCAAGGGGCTTGCTGGCTGCAAGATATCTAAAAATAATTTAAAACATTTAAAAATCCTTTTTGTTCCCAGATGCCAACTTTGTTCAAACATTTCATGGTCACAGATTGATTTTGGGCTGCAAGAGGAAAGCCTCTCTGTGTCTGAGATGGAGCTTTTGGGGAGGACAAGTGCAGAGCAACTCCCACAGGAACTGAATTCAGCCTTTTCTCAGCTCTGGGCATCCTGTCAGGACTAATCTCTAACTTGCACACTGAGCACCACCTACGTTTACAGCACTGCAACTTCATGGACCATCCCAAGGTGCTCAACAACAGCAGGAGTAAGGGCTTTGTGATAGCCTGTAGAGAACCCAACATCACTAGTGAAGGGCTGAATTTGCCTGTCTGCCTCTTGGAAGAAGGAAAACAAAAACAAAAACCAAACCCAAAAACCAACCCTAAAACCCCAAATAAACCCATATCTACAGGGAGGGGAGGAATCATTCATTTCTGAGGCTAATTATAAAGAGAAAAAAGATACGATACAAATAACTGTGAGAACTTCACCACGATCTTGGGACCCTGGCAAAGAGAAACCAGCCAGATGTCATGCTGGCAAAGCGATCAAAGGAGTAAGTCATCTGGTAAAGGCAATGCAGCCCTGACCAGAAGCCTGGACATAACAGAGAAACACAGCTAAAAATACATATAGTCACTGTTAGCAGCTCCAAGCGTGAACAATTACGTTCCACCCAGGCAGTCAGATACTGTTTACTGCCATTCAAGACATGAAGCAAATGCAGGCTACACAAATCCGACCTTTATTTGTACTTCATCTGCTATTAAAAAAAAACCCTTATCTGTGATTTGCTACACTGCTGTATCACACTGAGCATGTATAAATATATTAGGGAAAAAAAAAGGATGGGAGCTGACTCTGCTCCAATTTCATGGTACCAAGGGCAAAACCAGTCATTTTGTTCTGTGTTCATTCAGCACCTAGCACAATGGAACCTCAGTCCAGGGCTGTGACTCTCAGGCTCTACGATGCAAACAATTAATCATTTAACATTCCCAGACCTCTGTAAGACTTTCAGCATTTCAAAATAAATTGAAAATTCTGGCTAAGTTTCTAAAAGTGCTGATGTCAGTTGGGGTTGTGGGCACTCAAGAGTCTTAAAAAAAATATATATATATAAAATCAGTAGTGCTAATTCTTTATCTCCAATAAAAGCACACACACAGGAGGAGGGGAAAAAAAAAGCAAAGCAAATAATCAGTCAGGCCCTTTTCCTTGGCCATTACAGGCAGAGCAGTAATGTCTGTAACGCTGTCCTTGTACGTGCTACCAAAGAACACAAGAGAGGCTTTGAAAGGAGACCCTTTGCAGTTAGCTTCACCCAGATCAGAGCTCTGGACAGCAATCTTGAGTGCATTTATGTAGTTCACAGGCACTGTTGGGGTCAACACCAGAAGAAGGCACAGAGCCACTTAATTAATCGCTCCCTTTCTGAGACTGTATTTTGCTCTGCCCGGTTCTCTGGGAAAATTTGTGAGTTTAATGTGGAGACCAAGAGAATACTCACAGTGCTCCCTCCAACACACTGGAACACTGCAAAAAACAGGATCTCATCCTGCCAGACACTGAGTTTGCTTGTCCCAGCCCAGTGAACAGCTTAGCCACCTTCTAGGTAGAGGCTCACAAGAGTCCCTCTGGAAGCAGAGAACAGCGTTGGGATGGGTGGCTGGAGCACAGCCGTCCTCTGTGCGGACAATCGCTGAGTGGAAGCTCGTTGCTGCACAGGCTGCCTTTGTGATTTCCACCCTATGAACATCCAGGAAGGGAGAAACTTTCCCCTTTTCAGCGTGTTTTACACACTTCTAAAACCCTTTGCAGAAGCAGCTACCTCTCCCCTTTTGAGAGCTTTATGCCATGCAGAATGGAAAGCTCATTTCATTTGAACTCGTTGATAATTCATTATCCAGGCAATGATAGAAACCAATCACAGAATCACAGAATGGTTAGGCTTGGAAGGGACCTTGAAGATCATCTAGTTCCAACTCCCCCTGAGAAGTATAAAGTATCTGTGCCCAAAGCTGCTTAAAATCATCCTTTTAATTAAACCCACGCAATGTTTGGAGGTCTAAGCATCTCTGTTTTACTGGCAATTTTTACACTGCAATCCAAATAGAATTAATCGTGCCGATGGTTCCCAAGCCAGGAATGGATTTGTGTTCCTTTTCTGAGCCAGAACTCCACACTGCTACAGGGGTAATAAAGACTTATTTGTGCTGTCAAAACCAAGGGGATATAACTCTGAGCAAGGCTGTTAATCAAGAAGATGCAATCCCTGCACAGTCAGCTCACATGCCAAGGTCACACCCCACGGTAGTGACACAGCTGGAGGCAGAAGCTGGTTGTTGTGACTCAGGGCTAAGCACTAAAACACACCAAAACTATTCATTTCTCACCCCAAAATACTACAGGTGTCTGTATAAACACAAACACAGTGATTACTCTGAGAAGGGTTGCAGTCAAGAGTTAAGCTGAAGATTTGTGCCAAATCTTTTCTTTGGCCACACTAAACACAACATGTGACCCTTCAACCACCCACCAACACCCTTCACCACCACTAAAATTGAGATGGCAAGAAAATCTGAAAACAATAGCTTCTAACCCAAGGAGAGAAACAACACATGATGTCAGCAGAGGAGGAAAGGAGAGCAAGGTGACCCTAAAGCCCAGGAGCTTAGCTTTATCAGCCACGTGGTCCTTTGCCTTAGGAAGGGAAGAAATTAATAAAGCGAGCCATCCAATTTAATTCCACACTGTTCCAGCACGACCACATTCATTCTGAGCATGGAGGACCTGCCTGCTCCACTGGAATAAGCAGAGGACTTTGCTCAGCTGCCTGGAGACACCAGCACAACTGGGATCATTCAGGGTTGCTGAAATTTGTATGTTGAAAGACGTTCTGGCCCGATGCAAGAAGCCACACGCACACAGACAACTGTTCAAAAGCACCAATCCAATGCCTCCAGGGTCTGGTTTTTAGAGGACCTGGATACCCAGGGCTCCTAATGATGCTAGTGGGGTACAGGCATCCAGCAGTTTGGAGAAAAAGGAGAAGATTTTACAGCCTTGAGCTGGGTAGATTGTGTTAAAATAAAACCTCAGAGTTGGTTAGAAATACCTGTTTTTTAACCTCCACGTAAAAATAATACTATTGTTTAGTGGTTTGGATTTTGCACAAGGAAAATGATGTGTTTCTGTTGAAAAAGTGGTGTGTGGGACTGAATTTTATGCAGGAAAAAAACCAAACAGAAAAAAGGAGTTTTAAAAGATTCCTCATAGAACCTGCTACTTCTGTCTGCCCTCTGAGGAAACGCAGAGGATAAAAGCTGCATCTTGACAAGGGCTTTTCTAGCAGCGTGTGAAGCTGAGGCCTGGGCAGCAGAGCTGGTGTGCTGAGTACTAAGGTTTCAATTCACGCTGCGACAAGATGGGACTGCACTTCCTTCTGTAAGCAGCCAAAAATAAATACATAATTTAAAAAAAAATATAAATAAATAATTAAAAAAAAATGCTGTCTAAGTTCCCAGACGAGAACTGGGAAGTGCCAAACTTCCCCTTCCAGCCAGACTGAAGCAAGGCAGCAGTTTCCCTCACCGCATCCTCCAAGAGCAGAGTCCTGCCATGCCCGCAGCGTCGCGTGCCCAGCAGCACCCTCCTGCCAGGCTCTGGGACCAGCTCTCCCCCTGCCACGTCCTCTGCTCCGGCTTCAGCGGCAAGAAAAGAAGAAGATGAGACAAGAATCCTCCCTGGGTTATCCACCTCTGCTTGAAAACAATCCAGACGTACTTGAGTAATTAACAACGTGACCCATATATTCTAATTATCTGGCAAAGCACCTGCAGTTTGTTTTTTAAACCTCACACACACCTCGACACTGTATTGTTCGTTTACAGATGGCAGGAGAATAGGGGAAAATCAAGACACAAAGGAAATAAAGAGTTACTCAGAGCCATACAATGTCTTCTGCTCCAGGCTGAAAGATCTCATCAGCCTGGATCCTCCACCCTTTGCTGTGACTCGGTATTCTCAGTGCAGTCTTGTTTTGTCCTCGTTTTGATATTATTATTTCTAATTAAAGTCAATAACATGACCGATTAGCAATGATAACTCAAGCTGGGCTGATGAAAGCCACCAGAGTAGTGAAGCATTTATTCAAATAACTGTTTCCCATGCCCTAGCTAACAGAAATCTTCTACAAAGGATATAAAATGTTTAAAAGATTTAAATAAAACAGGGAGCAAAGATCTCTTTCCAAACTTAATCATCCCAGCGACTCTTATTCTAAGACATCAAAATACATTAGCAACGTGGGGAGGGAAAGCAATTGTGTTACATCTTTTTCCTTTCAAAGTGGAAAAAACCCGTGTTCTCTGCAAACTGCATTATAATAACTTTGAAGAGGATGATTTTTTTTTTTAAATCTATTTTTTTCCGATGGACACGGCTGCTACCGGCTCTGCAAATTTGAATCACTGCAAGAAACTGCATTTGTGAGCTCACTACTGCGCAAAGGGTTCAGCCACATTTCAAAGTTTGGGTGTAGTGTATATAAAATCTCCAAGACCACAAATTCTACAGTAACTAAAGAAAGTAAATAACTGTACTAAAAAAAAAATTCCTAAGAGCCATATAAAATGCAACACACTCGACCTGACTCTGACATGTATCGCTATCCATATTCTACTCCAGTACAATGACAGCAAAGCCTTGAAGAAATTCAGGGCACACACTACTGAACTACTCAAGTGCTGGGTAGAGTTTTGGGCTCCTCACTAAAAGGACATCAAGATGCTGGAGCGTGTCCAGAGAAGGGCAACGGAGCTGGGGAAGGGTCTGGAGCACAAGTGTGCTGAGTTCCCTTGTGGCTGAGGGAACTGGGGGTGTTGAGCCTGGAGAAAAGGAGGCTGAGGGGAGACCTTCTGGCTCTGTCCAACTCCCTGAAAGGAGGGTTGGAGAGAGGTGGGTGTTGGTCTCTTCTCCCAAATAACAAGTGACAGGACAAGAGGGAACGGCCTTAAGTTGCGTGAAGGGAGGTTTAGGTTGGATATTAGGAAAAAAAATCTTCACTGCAAGGGTTGTCAAGCATTGGAACAGGCTGCCCAGGGAAGTGGTGGAGTCCCCATCCCTGGAGGTGTTCAAAGGACGTGTAGATGTGGTGCTCAGGGACATGGTTTAGTAGTTTAGTGGTGAACTTGGCAATGCTGGGTTTATGGTTGGACTAGATGACTGTAGTGGTCTTTTCCAACCAAACTATTCTATGATTCTAGGATTTGTGCATCTACTTTAAGAAATGCAAACAAGGATGAAGCTGCCTGCCTCAACATCTTACACTGGAACCAATTCTTGGGGTACAGAGACTCCCAAAGAAGCAGGAGCTGCAGCCTGAACACGTTCATGCTCTTGTAAGCAATCGAGTTTGCCACGGTGTCCATCACAAGCCACTGCTGGTCAGCTGAGCTGCAGTAACAGACTGCCCACAGGCTTTCTACTTGCCTTGCTCAAAGGAAAATGTTCACAGGAGCCACCATGAATGTGGCTACTATGGTCTAGGGGAACATGCAGGCAGAAGGCTGTACCAGCTCTGTTATATCTCACAAAGCCACAGCTTCTTAACCCCCTGCAGCTCTCATGGTTTGGTCTGGGCACACGCATGAGGCTGAGCTGCAAAGCCCTACACTAACCTGGATGCTGGGATCTTCTGACATGGATCCTACAGCACCTACTACTGCTTTGAACAGGGATGACGAGATGTTCAGAGAAGGAAAAGGAACCGTGCACTGGATTCAAGACAGAAACAGAACAGTTTATCACAGAATGGTTAGGGTTGGAAGGGACCTTAAAGCTCCTCCAGTTCCAACCCCCCTGTCATTAGCCTTCCACTAGACCAGGTTGCTCAAAGCCTCATCCAACCTGGCCTTGAACACTTCCAGGGAGGAGCAGCCACAGCTTCTCTGGCCAACCTGTGCCAGTCTGCATATCATAGAATCGTTTAGGTTGGAAAAGACCTCTAAGATCATTCAGTCCAACTGAAAACCTGACCCTTCTAAGTCCACCTCTAAACCGTGTCCCTAAGCACCACCTCTACATGTCTTTTAAATCCCCCCAGGGATGCAGACTCCACCACTGCCCTGGGCAGCCCCTTCCAAAGCTTGACAACCCTTGCAGTGAAGAAAATTTTTCCCAATATCCAATCTAAACTTCCCCTGGCGCAACTTGAGGCCATTTCCTCTTGTCCTGTCACTTGGTTCCTTGGCTGAACAGACCCACCCCCACCTCTCTCCACCCTCCTTTCAGGGACTTGGACAGAGCCAGAAGGTCTCCCCTCAGCCTCCTTTTCTCCAGGCTCAACAACCCCAGTTTCCTCAGCCGCTCCTCACAAGACTTGTGCTCCAGACCCTTCACCACCTTCGTTGCCCTTCCCCATGTGAACTGTAAAGCTCCAACCACCTAGGTAACTCTAGGCTCACTGCCATACCTACGAAGTTCACACACAGAGCCTCCCCGTAATACAAAGTCATTAACAGTCACTGCAGCAGTCGTGATCCAGACTGAAGCATGCGGTAATTGATTAAAACCAGACATGTCACGGTTGCTTTTTATAGCTCCAATTAAGTGTCAGCCTAATTAATGGAAGTTAGTGTACTAATTATAAGAGTCTGCGTTGTGAGTCAGACTCAAATAAATGTTGCACAAGAAATGTCAAGAGTCTGGGTTTGGTTTTTTTGTTTTTCAGGCATCCAAGATAAATAATTACACTTATTTTTGTTAATTCTTAGCAACAGGAATGTTATACAACTGGACATCATCGCTGCAGCTGCATTCACAAGTATTTCAAATTGTACAATGTAGAGCAAATATTTGCTTGAAGACAATGCAATCTGTGGCATCACTAGCAAGTCATGTTGGAATCAAATTTTAGGGCTGCATTTACCAGACTGCTGAAAACGAAGCCTCTCTTCAGGGAGGCAGCCTCCAACACATCTCTCTTCAGCTCTGCAGTGTCTTCTTGAACACCAACCTGAGATGACAGCTCGCTCTCCGTTTCTTCCAGGCTTTGAAAAGCGGTGAAGTACTGGCACTTTCAAAGTGAAATCAGTGTGATTTCAGCATCTTCTGAAACCAACAGGAAATTCACATGCGTGTCTTGAGAGCATTCAGCTCACTACAAACTCAGGCATCCAGCTAAAATGGTTTGGATGACTGAGATTTTTTTTTTTCAGACCCTCTCTGAAACCAGAAAAACCAGTTGCAGGATTGCAGGGAGTATGTGGAATAGGCACAACAGTAGCAAATCCATGATGGTTTAGAAATTAAGGGAATGTGCTTAAGGAGACGGGTGTGGGATTAATTATGTTTCAACTAAACCAAGTTTGGTAGCTAGACATTAACAAGCAGATGTGAGTATGAAAGGCTGAGATTTTAAGTTAGGCAGAAAAAACACGGGTCCTGGGGAAAAGATGTTGAACTGAAAGTGAACTAAAGGGCTAACTCCCCAAAATGGTCTTGTAGATGAGACTGGTGGAGAGGAAAACGAGAATGAAGCCAAGAATAAATTTAGGAGGACAGAATAATCCAAGCTGGAAGTGGCCTTAGGAGGTTGCTGGTCTAAGTCTTCTGCTCAAAGTAGGGTCAGTGAGAAGGTCAGACCAGGTTGCTTAAGGCTTTATCTAGCTGGGTCTTGAAAATCTCTAAGGATGAAGAGCACAGTCTCTCTCAGCAACCTTTTCCAATGCTTGACTGATCTCTTAGTGATATTTTCCCCCTATATCCACTCAGAACTCCTCTTGTTTCAACTTATCCCCATTGTCTCTTATCTTGATAACCTTGCTGCTATTAGGTTGCCCCTGAGCCTTTGTCTCATTTCAAGAGAACATGAGACAAACAAGAGAGGAGAAACCTACTGAAGGCCTAGTAAGAGAAAAGAAATAGAATCATAGAATCACAGACTGGTTTGGGTTGGAAGATACCTTAAAGATCATCCAGTTCCAACCTCCCTGCCATCAGCAGGGACACCTTCCACTAGACCAGGTTGCTCAAAGCCTCATCCAACTTGGCCTTCAACACTTCCAGGGAGGAGCAGCCACAGCTTCTCTGGCCAACCTAGAGCTAGGGAGAGTGAGGAATGAGGAGAGAACTTATTTTGTGATTTATGGGGGGAGAAGCCCCAGAGCTTTTAGGAAGAGCCGTTTTAGTTAAAGCTCATGATGCAAAAGGCAGAACAGACAGTGCCAGAGAGGCACAAGGAATAATCAGTGCCAAACAATGATGTAAACCATTAGCAAGAGGGGCTGAAAGGAGAGGAGCAGGTAGAGCTTGTGGAAATGGGTGAAAGGAATACAAAAAGTATGAGTAAACACAGCCAGTGAGCTGTACTTCTTGGCAACAATTGTTTTTGGCTATCTCCAGTATGACTCTGAATCATCTTCAGCTGCCACAGACCCTCCAGCCTAGTTCAGGTCCCCAAAGGAGCCTTTATCCTCACCGAAGGATCATGGGGTGAGGAAATACCACAAGGACTTGACAGCAAACCAGTGACATTTAAAACTAGTTATCAGGACACACAGAGCTATAAAATTCTACCACATATGTTGGTTACTGAGTCATCTGAGACTGAGAAGACTAAAAGGGAGAGCTGTACTACTGAATAAAGACTTTTCTGCAGACCTTAAAGAGCCTATAGATTTATAGTAGCTGACAATGATTCAGACAACCTAAGTAGTCAACTTAGATGCCGTCACTGCAAAGATGAAGTACAACAAAATGAGAAGCTGTGCCAACTAGGCCATTCGTGTCACACTGAGAGACAAGATGAACTTTTTGACCTTGCCTTCAATAACAAGCCTACACAGCACAGCAGTCAGTCAATAAATGCAGGAACACCTCTCTTCCCACTCTTCCTCAAAGAAAAAGGTTAAAAACACACAAATTATAAACAGCTCGCTGTTCTCTCCTGTTATCAGGAACAGCACCAAGTAGCCTGGCTGTAAAAGGGCAAGAAGGCCAAGGGCATCCTGGCTTGTATCAGAATCAGTGTGGCCACCAAGACCAGGGCAGTGACCATCCCCCTGTACTGGGCACTGGTGAGGCTCCACCTCAAGTGCTGGGTTCAGTTTTGGGCCCCTGAGTCCAAGAAGGACATGGAGGTGCTGGAGCGTGTCCAGAGAAGGGCAACGGAGCTGGGGAAGGGTCTGGAGCACAAGTGTGCTGAGTTCCCTTGTGGCTGAGGGAACTGGGGGTGTTGAGCCTGGAGAAAAGGAGGCTGAGGGGAGACCTTCTGGTTCTGTCCAACTCCCTGAAATGAGGGTGGAGAGAGGTGGAGGTTGCTCTCTTCTCCCAGGCAATCAGGATGAGAAGCAATGGCTTAAAATTACACCAGAGGAGGTTCGGGTTGGATATGAGGAAAAATTTCTTCCAGGCTGCCCAGTTTGGCTAAAAAAGAAGGTAGCTTAAACTTCAGAAGAAACTTCTTTACAGTGAGGGTGACAGAGCCCTGGAACAGGCTGCCCAGGGAGGTTGTGGAGTCTCCTTCTCTGGAGACATTCAAAACCCACCTGGACACCTTCCTGGGTGATCTCATTTAGGTTCCTGCTCTGGCAGGGGGGTTGGACTGGATGATCTTTCGAGGTCCCTTCCAATCCCCAACATTCTGTGATTCTGTGAAAAGGGTAAATTTCATAGGATCAAATCCAACACACATGAATTTTTACTGTTTTGGCTGCTTTATTTATTGAGAAGACCAGAACATTTCTGTTTTGGGGGGAATTACTCTGAAAGCATCATCAGAACACATTGATTTGCCAAGTAGCTTGGTTACTAATATGCACTGATGCTTTTTGATCACATAGGAATCCCATTCACAGAGTAAGACCCAACTTGATAACCACAAATCAAACTTTCACAGTATCTAAAGGGTTTCACAGTATGTAGAGGGTTAATACTGTGATGCATCCCTACGGTGCTTCTGACCCTAGAAGAGCCTGATCTATTTTTGAAGACTGAAGGGATTCAATACCACTCGAGTTGTAGCCCTCAAAAACTCAGTGTGCTTAAATAAAATGAAAATAAAAGGAGCAGGTTGACAGAACAGCTATGCTCCATTATGAATAAACACAGCTTATCTAAATTTAGATGGCCCTGGATCCATTTAAAATGCTGGTAAGAACAACACTATTGTAAAATAGGAGGATGAAGCTGTGATGTAATGTACTGCATGCTGAAGAGCATTGATTTTTTTTTTAACCCATCCTTAGAGAGCAAAGTGCACCTGAGTGATATCAATGGAAAAAATATCTACCAGACAGGTCTTGCATCTGCCCAGTTTAATCTTCTGCTCAATCCCAGAGCAGGCTGTGTGTTATTTAAAGGGAACAGACTGATGTAAGAGAGTGGGACTGTATTTCAAGTTAATCATTACAATCCATACTTTTTCTTTGGACTTTATTGAAGGATGTAATTACACAAATCAAATAAGGTCACAACACATGGCAGACAACTAAGTCTAACGTGTACAAACGAATGTCAGCCCATCTTCTTTCGGGGACGCAAGAACTCCATCACCCCTGAAGTTAAACAAACCTCTTTCTCATTAACTTTCCCCAGCTAATGTCCGAGATGACGCATCAGTCTTTGGCTGCCAAGTGACCTGTGCTTCTGTCACAGCAGTCGGGGCACCACATGAGAAACATCCTGTTCATGGAGAACCTTTAGCCTGAGTGTTTCAACAGACCACAGCTGTCTAGGTGGTCTGAGAAGAGACTGTCTCTCAGAGAGAATAAGTCAGGCAGAAAACAGCTTTCTGAAGAAATGTATATCTTTTGATTTATATGGAAAACTTGCCCTCTGAACAATTTCACTTTTGGAGATATTTAAATCCTGCTTGGATGTGATTTGTGCAACCTGCTCTAGGTGAACCTGCTTTAACAAGGGGCTTGGACTAGTTGATCTCCAGAGATCCCTTCCAACTCCAACCATTCTGTGATTCACTGCAGCTATTTACCAGCAACCAGTTACACTGTGCAACAGTGACTAAATAAAAACTGCTAAACATTTCCTATTTGGTTTGTAACACTGGATATGAGACATGGACATGATATATATGTTTAAGGCTACTAGAAATACTCGTTAAGACACTCCACATGAAAAAGGAAGATCATCTCAGTTTAAATTTTCTAAAGCTAGGGTTTTATCCCTCTCACCTGCAGGAGATTTGCACTGGACAGTAACTCACTACTTATTATTTTAATTATTTTAAAGTCACTATAAATGCACAATGAAACCCCTTGGCAAGTGGCAAACAACTGCAGAGCTCCCTGCCTGAGACCTGGTCTCTGATAGGCTTTATCAGCCATTCAGCTGGCAAGCAGTGATTTGGCTGAAATATCAGGTCTGAGGAGAACCCACATTGCAAGCACTCAGAAAACTCTGCCTTCAAATAAGGGATTGTGCTGATTTGATTCCATCTGTTTAATATACTAATTTTGTTAATTTATTGGGAAAATTCAGTGCAGATGGGGACCAAATCCCCTAATCAAAGGGAACTGGGTCTCTGACAGACTGACACTTTCACCCCCAACAATCCCAGTGAAATATTAACATTAAAAGCTTAAGGATAACTTTTTTTTCAAATCAAGGATTTGACCATGATCACTTTAGTGGCTAGGATGAACAAAACATCAAGTGTGAAAACCATGAAACAAGAGAAGTGAGAATACACAGAAGGAAGAAACACAACAGGAAGAGTGAAGGAGACAGAAAAAGGAAGCTTGGGAAAAAAGGAGAAAAGAGGAGAGGAATGTGAAAGCTAAAATGAGAAAAAGATTTTCTTGCTGAGACATGCCAGATGAGAACAACAACAAAAAGACACTTAAGGTATTACAGTTACTAGCAGCAATCCTACAGTCATTCCTATAAAGATCACATCTCCATCCATATTTGGAATCCATGGCAAGCAGGAGACTCTTAGTATTTAAAACTAGTTCGTAGACCAGAATCAAAAAGCAGCCTAGTTCTCCCCTGCCTAGGTTGGCCTCTCACATCACCATTCAGCCACTGCTGCTCAGTTAACTTCTGGCACACATAGAATCATAGAATGGTTTGGGTTGGAAGAGACCTTCAAGCTCATCCAGTTCCAACCCCCCTGCCAGCAGCAGGGACACCTTCCACTAGACCAGGTTGCTCAAAGCAGCAGATATCTAACGGATACCAGCGGGGCAAAATTACCAACCAGGAAGATCCCACAGATCAAGACAAAAATTTCTAATTTTACTCACCCTGCCATCACTTCCAAATGGAGTTGGCCAGAAACTGTCAGGAAAGCAGGCACATTGAAGAAATGGGTCTTTTCTGCAGATTCCTTTGCCTCATTTGATGTCTGTAAGTCAAAAAATGAGTGAGATGTCACAATATTGGTGTTTGAAGAAAAAGTGCAGATCCTGGCTTACTGGTCCTTTTTTCTCCGAAGGAATTCCATGAGGTTCAACCTAAACACTGCTGAGAAGGAATCCAACAGTGTGGTAAGTCTTAATACAACGCCCTCGTCTCTGCTTAGACTGATCACGGGCTCTAACACCTATTCAAGCATAACATAGTAAGAAAAAAGTCCACAAGATAAAGCATTCTTGGGCACTTCTCTTTCTAAGGGTCCAATGCAAATCATGTGTCTGTGAAAAGCTCCCACCTCCACTTTCAGTGACTTATGATGACAGGGGTTGTAGGTATCACCACAACTTGCAGTCTATGAACTGTGGCACGTTCCCTGCAGTGTCACCTGCAAAGCTTGGATATGTCAGCACAGAAAGATACACAGTTCTTTCAAAGATTTCTCAAACTACCAGGGACTGTAAATTGGACCCCCAGCAATTAGTTATATCAGTTCAGCTGAGCTGGAAGTAACTTGCTAAGATGACACAACTTCATGGAGTTTGATTGTTTGCCCAAAACTTTGTAGGAAGCACAGAGTTTGTACAAAGCTAAAAAACCATGTGGCTCTTCTCACCTCTTGCCTTTGTACGGGGGTATGTCAGGAGCTCTAAATTTTACTCATAGAAAAGGATTGTGTAACTTACGTGTTTAAACATCCACGAGATGAATTGGGAAGGAGATTGTAGAAAGAAAAGAGGTAACAAAATGTAAAATAAAGTGTCAGGAAGGTCATATTCACCATTCTACAAGCAAGTCTGAGAACAAGAGTGGTAGAAATGCAGATTTTCTACAGTAGCCTCTGATTTTTGGCTCCCTGGTAAAGTAACATGTAAATAGTTAAGGGCACTGTCTACCTAAGAGTTTGGGAGCAGGTAGAGAAACCATATCTCACGTTTCTAGAAAATGCAGACATATGAAATGAAAACATCTGTTGAAGAACATCTTGCCCAGCAACATAAGCAAGAAAGATGCCAGCCTACCAACCCAGTGTCCAAACATAAGTATTGATTTTTTTTACAAGAAGAACAGTGAGGGGGAAGGAAAGAATCTCTGTTGTGTGGAAGTTCAAAGCTTCACCCAGTATTGCCTTCAAAATTCAATTTCAAGGCTGATGAGAAAATAGAGGAGTATTTTCCGTGTCAGGTGTACTGACTTTTAGCAATGACTTAAAACCAGCTATTTTTATTTCCTTTTCAAGGGCAAATGAATTTGTTTCCATCTCAAAAAGACAAACAGTAATCAGAAAAAAAAAAAAAGGAATGCAATATCCTCTTAAGACTTGTTATTCAGTCTTCAAAAAAACCAACTGAAACAACAGTTGGAGTTGGAAACATCACAGCTTACACATTATATAGGCACTGAAAAAACAAACTACGTTTCATTTCAGCTTTTGCCTATTTTTTCAGGTCAACAGATATTTTAAACATAAACAGCTATGAGTAATGGAAAATTTAGCAAATTCAATGTTTCAGTATGAAAAATGGACTAAAAAAAAAAAGTCCCATTAAAGTGGTGGTATCTTTTTGTTTTTTAATTTACAAGCACAAAAGAAAAATTAGAAGACCTTTGCGTTGAGCACTTTAAAAGTAATTTGAACATAAGGACTGTACTTCATCATTTCCTTGGCAGAAACCAAGTTGACCATAAGGAAACAAGGAGCCTTCATGGCAAAGCAAGCCCTCCTGGGCTGCATTAGGTAAAGCACTGCCAGCAGCTCGAGGGAGGGGATCCCACCCCTCCACACAACACTGGTGACTCCCCAAGATCACTGGGTGAAGCGCTCAGTTCCTCAGGACAAGAGAGCCACGGACATACTGGAGAGAGCCCAGCAAAGGGCCACAGAGATGGTTAATGGACTGGAGCATCTTTCATATGAGGAGCAGCTAAGAGTGAGTTGGGACTGGTCAGCCTGAAGGAGAAAAGGCTCAAGGAGGATCTTATCCATGTGTATGAAAACCTGATGGAAGAGAAAGGAAAACCAGCCAGACTCATCTTGGTGCTCACTGACAGGACAAAAGGCAATGGGCACAGATATAAAAAAGACACATGAAATTTCATCTGAAAATACGTGTGTATATATATATTTTTTTTAACCTGTGAGGATGGTCAAACACTAGAAAAAGTTACTTAGAGAGGCTCCATCTGGGGAGATACTCAAAACTCAGCAGGACAGAATCCTGGACAACTTGCTCTAGCCGACCCTGTTGGAGTATGGTAAAATGGATTAGATTATCTCTGGAGGTCACAATTCTGTGACTTCTAAAAAAACCATGAAGATAAATGAGATTTTTGTTTCAGCATTTTCTATATTTCAATGTCATCCCTAAGCTTTGGAGGAGTCAAAGGTTCAGGAGGAAGATGGAAAGAAACTTCAAAGCTAATCTGAGGTCTGGATGATCCACATTCACTTCTAAATTAATACTTTCTTCTGAGATAAGTTTGAAATATTCACTTTTCAAAGTTCCTAGGAGTTATGATAAATGTAGCTAGCTCAGCAAGGTATCCCACTGCCTCCACCCACCCTACTCCCCAACTTGTTTTGTCACAAAGAGGTTGTGAGGCTCAGGCTTATTTGCCAGCCTTTGATATTCTACAACCTGCCATTTTTCTCAATGACTCGGAAGGTGTTGCTTTTGTTCTCAAAAAGCTCTGCTGCTCATCACAAAGATAAAACAAAGACTGCCAAAGACCTCAGATCACAAGGTAGTTTTATCTCCTCACAGCATCACACTGAAGAAAAGACCAAGCTTACTTTGCTCCTCAAAGATCAATGGAAATCTGACAATTTGTGGCTCTAACCCTAGGACCGTTTCCTTTGTTTCATGGTTTTTGCAGTTCTAAAAAAACCAAACAACAACACCCAAGGATGTAGAAGCAGGACCCTATTGTTTTCTTCAAATAAACCCAGAGTATTTGCTCAAAAACAATAAGGATGTTAATAAACACACAAACATCCACATACCACAGCCCCAGAGCCATGGCCAGAGCACTAAAGAGAAGAGCCACGTATCATTCCAGTTTCTCCTACTGCAGGCCCAGTTCAGCTACATTCCTTGTTCCACCAGTGAAAAATCCCACCTAATCCTGTAGGATGCAACTTCTAAACAACAAGAAAGAGACAGACTGGAAGCAGGAAAAGAACAGAAGAAATCAGCCATGAAATCTCAACACTTCCCCCCCAAATCCACAAACAGGATACAGCTGTCTCCAGGAGCTGGCGTTTGGTTTATTTATAAGGACTTTGTGTCATTTTTCATTCTCTAAATCAGATGTAATCTCAGGGAGGCAAAGAGAAAATAGACACAACAGTAAGTGACTGGAGGAAGAGTGTGAGAAAGTCTACAGCTCAACTGGACTTATAAAAACCTGCAGCCAGTTTGGGAGGCCACTGAGAGATCCTGAGATGTGTGTCTGCATTGCGAGCAGCTCCTGGATGGCTTCCAACAGACGGTGAAGAGTGGACATAGCAATACTTACATAAAATCTCACTTCACCATCCGATTGCCTCACCTCTCCACAGCTGCCCACTTCCTCTCCCTCATTTTAAGACACAAAGCTTGATTAAGGGAGGGGAGCATCTCCCTGCTGAGGAAAGGCTGAGGGAGCTGGGGCTCTTTAGCTTGGAGAAGAGGAGACTGAGGGGTGACCTCATTAATGTTTATAAATATGTAAAGGGTGAATGTCAGGAGGATGGAGCCAGGCTCTTCTCAGTGATGACGAATGGTAGGACAAGGGGCAATGGGTGTGAGCTGGAACACAGGAGGTTCTGCTTAAATTTCAGAAGAAACTTCTTTACAGTGAGGGTGACAGAGCACTGGGACAGGCTGCCCAGGGAGGGTGTGGAGTCTCCTTCTCTGGAGACATTCAAAACCCGCCTGGACGCCTTTGTATGTGATCTCATTTAGGTTCCTGCTCTGGCAGGGGGATTGGACTGGATGATCTTTCGAGGTCCCTTCCAATCCCCAACATTCTGTGATTCTGTGTGAACAGGTGTTGTGAGCTGCAAAAGTCAGTCCACTTGCCATGCAGGGAAAATGAAACGCCTCCCTTTACCTTCAGGAGAGACTCCTTCAGCAAGGAGGTTTGCTGAAAGGGTTCTGAGGCATTGGAAGGAGTTGCCCAGGGCAGTGGTGGAGTCCCCATCCCTGGAGGGACTGAAGAGTCATGTAGACATAGTGCTGAGGGACATGGGTTAGTCGGGGACTTGTCAGTGTTGGGTTCATGGTTGGACTTGATGATCTTAAAGGGCTTTTCCAATCAAGGTAATTCTGGGATTCTGTGATCCTGTAACTGGCAACTCCACATTTCGCATGTACAAATATCACCTAACTCCCTAGAGGTGCTTCCTCTCCTTTACACGTTCAAGCACAGGATCAGATCAACGTTTTCAAGTGCCTCTGTCCCAGTTTTATGCTCAGTTTTATGCCTTTTAGATCAAGCTTGCTTCTTGATTATAAACAACCACAGCCACTGGTAGAAGACAACTAATAAATAGTAGGTGATGCTGTCCCTTCACTACTGATACTGAGGCTGAGAGAGTTAGGGCTGTGCAGCCTGGAAAAGAGAAGGCTCCAGGGAGATCTTATAGCAGCCTTCCAATACCTGAAGGGGGTCTACAAGAAAGCTGGGGAAGGACTTTTCATAAGGACAGTTAATGACAGAACAAGGGGAAATGGGTTTAAACTGAAAGAGAGGAGGTTTAGATTAGATATTAGGAAGAAGTTTTTCACTGTGAGGGTGGTCAGACACTGGAACAGGTTGCCCAAGGAAGTTGTGGATGCCCCCTCCCTGGAAGTGTTGAAGGCCAGGCTGGATGAGGCTTTGAGCAACCTGGTCTAGTGGAAGGTGTCCCTGCTGCTGGCAGGGGTTTGGAACTGGATGAGCTTTAGGGTCCCTTCCAACCCAAACCAGTCTGTGATTCTATGGTGATTTTTGTTTCAATTACATTAACTTTTCTCTCACTTCCCAACCCCAATAGCTACTTGATAAAAGATAAGGGGGGGAAAAATAATGTGTTTGCTTCCAAGTTCTCTCCATTCCCTAGCTGAAAACTACCCAGATCACAATGAGGAAAGAGGGAGAGGAATCTGTATGAAACATCTTTATGTCTTAGAGTAAACGTGCTGTAAACGTACGAGGATTCAATGTCAACATCAAAGGCTTTTTATTCTCATTCTAAATACGAGAACAACTGGATTTAGTACCTGTTTTGTTCTCCATCTCCTCAAATGTCTAATGATTTAATTTAAAGTTATTCCCTTTGATGTCACTCTTGTATTAACTTTTACTCCAGGCAATTAGCTTCAGGAGAGTATAAACCGTTTGATTCTGTCTTTCACTTTATAAAAGCCAAACGCATGAAGGGATCAGAGACAACTTGAAAAGCTCACAGAAATCACTGCTGTAGCACTAGCCCAGGCCCACACCACCACGCTGCTGAAGCTTCACAGCACCACATCTGTCATGTGGACCTGCCCTCTGTGATGTCCCATTATAAACATGACTGGGTTTTCCCTTTTAGACAACTACTGCAAAATTCATAACTTCCAAGAAGTCCTCCTTGAAATTCCAGACTTAATTCTGATCAGCTGGACTTGCATTGGGCAATAGCAGCTGGTTCTGCTGTGACAAACATCTCATAAATATGGACTGGAATTACAGGCAGAGATGAACCAGGTAGAAATGAGCAGAAACTGGGAGAACTAGAAAATGTAAGAGCAAGCTCTCCCTCAGCTCAGTTCCAGCTCACCCCAATCCCTGTGAGCATCTCTCTGAAATCCCAGTCTCACAGGGACTGGCTGCATCTCTAAAGAGGAAAACACCTGACAGACCCTAGTACTGCTGCATTCAACTGTGATTGTCCCCAGCAGATCCCAGCCTTCCTTGGTGCTGACAATGCTATTTTTCAGCAGTACTGAGGGAACAGTAGGACTAAGTTTCTGCATCTTTAGCAGCAGGCACGTATTTCTGGTGCCACAGGAGGCACAACCATTCACTTGCACCCTTCAGGGATCTAGAAACTTTTATTTTCACTCCTTTGAGCAGGTGGTAAAACACCAAACACCATAAAATCTCTGATGTCTGGATACATTTTAGATAAGTACAACATCTGGATGGTTCTTAGGGTTTACAGTTAAGTAACTATCCTTTCAAAATAATGAAATAGCCTGATTCAGACCCAGGGTTTAGTCAAACAACACCCAGATGCAACGAGGTATGTGTGTGGGAAGAGACAAGCTTGATACAGAGCACGTGTTAACTCTGCTGGAGCCAACAGGTAGAGTGCAGCACTCCTTACACACAGAGCAGGGTCCCCAGGAAGGAATAAGGCCACAGGCAATACAAAACACATGTGAGATGTACTTCACAGAGCTGTGAATGCCAATACAGCTGCTGTGCTTTGTAACTGGCTGCATCTTGAGTTCTTTTAAAAGGCTGCAGCTGGGCGGCAGGGAAAGTGGCTGTCCAGGGCCTCACCATAGCAGCTGGAATGTCCTGGGCCAGAAAGACTCTTCCAGAGCAGACTGGGCCAGAAAAACTCTGTCCCTGAAGCAGCTGAGGACAATCAAACAAGGAAACTTTCCAGAGAGCAAAGTGGAAAAGACAGAGCAAGAAACCCAGAAAGCAGGGAGTCTTCGACGCTGCAGACAGAGTGGGAGGCTACTGAAAATAGCAGGGAACAGACACGCAAGCAGGTCACAGAGACAAAAGAAAGGCAGATTTCCTAGGAAGCAGCCCCAGAAGGGAACTTGGGTAGTTTCTTGCAACATACAAAGCTGCTAAGAATTTTAGACTTTAGAAGAAAAAAAAAGAAAAAAGGAAGAAAAGGATCTGCCCTGAGGTGCTAAGACTGCTAGTACAGAAGAATTATTCTCAGATTAAATTAAAATAAAATAAAAAGGGCTGTCTCACCCTGTGATCAGCATTCCCCTTATTTCAAGAATTACCTTGTCCTCCTTTGAATTCTACTAAAACCCAGCTTTTAATATTAAAAGCTCTTTTTGGTGTTTTCAGTAAATTTACTTTAAAGAAGGCAGCACAAGCAAGAGGCTTTCCCCCTCCAGGTTTCCACCAAAGGCAGACACCATCAAAGGTGCAGAAATCCACAAGCTGGTGTTGCTGATGTTCTGCACGTGGGTTGGGGTCTGCCTGGTTGTTTGCACAGTTTCTCCTCAAACTTATACTTTTCAGGTGTAAAAAGTCTCAACTGCAAAAGATTTATCTGAAGGTAGAATCACAGACTGGTTTGGGTTGGAAGGGACCTTAAAGCTCATCCAGTTCCAACCCCCCTGCCATCAGCAGGGACACCTTCCACTAGATCAGGTTGCTCAAAGCCTCATCCAGCCTGGCCTTCAACACTTCCAGGGAGGGGGCATCCACAACTTCCTCAGGCAACCTGTTCCAGTGTCTGACCACCCACAAGTTCCTACCATCTTGTGATTTATTTATTTTTTAAAATCTCCTCTGCTTACCACCCTCTTTTCACTGTTATGGTACTTCATTTTAAAAAATATTTAGCTGAACTATTTGCCCAGCAGAGAGGGAAGAGATTTTTCCCCATCCCAAGTCCTAGTATGAGAACATCCCCGCCAAAGCTATGTACAGACTAATCAGTACACCCAAAAGTAAACAAAGATAATGAGGAATCTGAACATATAAACAAACACAAATCCTACAGGATTAAGAGGTCTAGGAATCAAAGATCATATGCCTTCAAAAAGCATTTTCCTTCTAACTCAAGATACTTCCCTCCACCCCCCATCTCCTCAAGTCTCATGTAAAAACAAGATTCCTACCCTCTTCACTTTCCACCATTTCCAAAGAACGCGTGGGTCTGAGCAGCCACCAGAGATTAGTCAAGAGGATTAAAATCGTGCCAGTCGGGAGAAGGCAGCTATTAAAAGGCAACAGATCACAGTGGGTGGAAAAGCAGCTTCTGCTTGGGTCCTAAACACTACCCAAGCAAAGTTTTCAACTCATTCCACCAGCAGCAGGACAGTTAAACTGGTGAGATTATCAGGTTTTTACATCACCCAAGGGAGCTAAAAAAAAAAAAAAGGCAGAAAAAACCCCAAACCCTGTAAGCAGCAGGTGTATTGTAACTACTACAAATTCAGGAGCAACAGGACACAGTTTATGTTCTGGTTGCAACTAGAGGATAAGTCTTAAAACTTTTAAGTACAGTATTTAAACATTTTTTTTTAAATTGAAGAATCTAATTTGCAGGTTGTTTTCACCGATTCCCATCATCACAATTCTTGGCTACTGCTCAAATATAAGAGGAAGGGGAATTTATTTTCTCCCTTGGCCTGTGCAAGCAGTGAATTAAAGGCTAGTTTAAAAGTGCCTGAACACAGCAGATGGGGAATGTGTTGATGCTTGGTTTGATTAAAAGCATACAGAGAATCTGGGTTTGCTGCAAATACCACACCCTTATTTTTATGTCTGACACACTTATGTCACTTATTTTTATGTCTGACAGCCTCATGTGTGGTCCAATGAAGACCTAATCTGTCAAGAAATAGCATCACTGCTCCAGTGGAGTGAAGTGGTTACAGCAGAAGTGGTCTTGGATCCCTGCTAGCCAAAACCAATTCTGAACACAGCTTTGCAGAAAAAGAAGGACTTGGGGAAGGACTTTTCATAAGGGCAGTTAATGACAGAACAAGGGGAAATGGGTTTAAACTGAAAGAGGGGAGGTTTAGATTAGATATTAGGAAGAAGTTCTTCACTGTGAGGGTGGTCAGACACAGGTCCAGGTTTCCCAGAGAAGCTGTGGCTGCTCCTCCCTGGAAGTGTTTGTGGCCAGGTTGGATGAGACTTTGAGCAACCTGGTCTAGTGGAAGGTGTCCCTGCTGATGGCAGGGGGGTTGTAACTGGATGATCTTTAAGGTCCCTTCCAATCCAAACCATTCTATGATTCTATGAAAAAAAACCCCAAAAAACCCCCCAAAAACCCAAACAAAACCCAAACTCCTAAATTAGGCCAGACAACGAAGTGGTGCGTCAAAGAAGAAATAGGAAATCAGGGGGAACTTCCGAGCAGCAAGTGGGGTTCTGAAGCCCCTTCCCTGTGGCTTCAGAAAGGTCATTTAATGGGATCTGACTCTGCACTGACTCCACACCTTTCAAGCACAGCTGTCACTACATTTCCCCAAGACAGGTATTATTTCCACCCAAGCAATCACACTGGAGAGAAAGACAGAGATTTGCCTTGAACTGTACATTTAGTTAAGATCCACTTCATACAAGTTTCAGACTCACAATTTAGCACCTCAATCACCATTTGCATCAGTGCTTCTGTTCCCAGCAGCCACCTACGCTGCAGTCCTGCATCCTTTACAGCTTTCAAGTGGATACAATTTGTACCACAGACGTAAGGCACTGTACAGCTGCAAACTGTGCAATGTTCTCATCATTAAGTGTCACTTGTTTTCACATCTTAATTTGCATGCAACAGCCTGGAATGAACCTTTGGTAACGTTAAGGGATCTCAATTAAACAGGAACAATTTAGTTCAGCTAATCAACACTATTGTCCTAGCAAGCAAAAAAAAGCTGAGCCACGTGTACTGGTCTGGAAGGGAATCAATAGTAGCACAGGTTAGACCTTGAGATCCTGAAGAACCAGTACCAGCTTTTTGTCATGAGGCAAGAGAGTGGAAGACACGATCCCACAACAAGCAACTGCTACCTCAACAATTTTTCTTTTGCTTACAGATGATTCACCAGCAAAGCTGGAGCCAATAAGCATAAGTGGCAAAGGATGTAATTGTTTGAGACAGAAGAGTGAATTGCAAATATAGAAGCATAAAAGGCAGATGGAATTTCTTCTGATTCATGGATGTTGGGGTTAGGAATCATGAGAAATCCGTGGGGAAGATCTTAGTGGATATAGCAGTATTTAAGTTTCAGAGGAGGTTTTGACCCAAGGCATGAAATAATTTATATAATGATAGATTGTGGCAGCAATTTGGTGGATGGACAGAGAGACTTGGCAATATTGGGGGAGAATTCCAACATACATCAGTAGCAGCTTGTACAGAGGAATATAGACACATGTGAAGAGGAGTTTTAGGCACTGCTGACTTTCTTTTAAGGAGTTATCTCACAGTGAATTATACTCTTCATTTCAAAGCTAAGAAATATTTACATGTAGTAGGCTGTCCTGAATATCCCATCCCTTCTCTTGGCCTCTTATGATCACATCTTTCTGTTTACCAAGATGTTCCACCTGCCTCTGTTGCTCTTTGTAAATATTTCCACAGCACCGGGGATAGAAAAACCTCATCAGTACAAAAGGTGATGATTAATGCACAAAACAGCAATTAAAAAAGTAATGCATCTGTTTAAATTATTAGTTGAAGCAAAGGACTACTATATTAAAAAAATAATCACAGAAGTACATAAAGGAAAGGTTTTTGTAAAGACAAACATTTCCTCTAACCTTTAATGACTCCAAAATTGCTCTGCAAGCAAAAACCAAACAAACTTTTTTTATGCCACGTACCTCAATTTGAAAGAGTTCCCCGGCACCTTCACAATCATTTGATGTAATGATGGGAGTATGGATATGCACGTAGCCATGATCCTGGAAAAGAGAGAACACTAAAAGTTAACTAGCTAAAGATATCAGGATGACATCAACCAGCTCACATCATAACTCTGCTATTAGCCCCCAGCCAGGACAGCACATGTATTCTCTTAGGCAGCTTCTGCCTTACATGGAGAGAGGACTAACTAAACACCAGCATGATTTACAAATTGTTTAATATTTGTGCTTTTTCCTCCATGCTTCATGAGATTTATGGGTTATTATGGGTTTTTGCAATCGCACAGCTTCATGCCATTGCCCTCTCTTCTCACCTCCTCCAGTATTTTTATATTTTTAGGTAGTTTCAATCAAATTCACCCCTACAGCCTCAACACTTCAGTTCCTTCCAGAGTTTTGAAAGCTGGTGGTTAGGCAGAGGATGTTCTCTTCATGTTCTCCACTATAAGAAATGATCAAGTCTGTTACATGACAGAAATCAGAAGACTGCATGGGAGAGAGGCCTTAAAAACACCCAACCACTATGAAAATGTCAGTCCCACCTCACATCTTCTGAGAAACCAACGTCAAACTGACTTTTTAAGAGGCAGGGTATATCCTGAGCTTGGTCATGTTTTAGGTACCTGGAGAATTACCCATTCAAGAAACAGTTTATAGATCCAGCAGAGGCCTCTGAAACCAGGAAGCCCCTATTCTCTGGGTTTCTCTTCAGTGCAGCCATAGGGTTTTAAACCAGCTGCAACCCAATCTTCAGTGGATGGCTACATCAAGCAGACCTCAGAAAATCACATACAGCATGTTAAAGGCAAAACCAGGAACAGAACTCGACTAACCGTCAGTTTCTTAACTTAAGTCTCACTACAGAGATCACACCACAGCATGTCAAGGCAAACAAGAACCTGGAACTAGCTGATTTCAGCTGTGAACAAAGGGTTTGTTTTCTTTGGCATCACTCTAATGTCTGAGACAAAGGGAACCCCTTTAAAATCAGGGTGTGACAGCATTACCTTGATACACGCAATGATGTAGCATAACCCATTGTCTATTTACACAAAATGCTACTAAAAAAAAAAAGATACAAAACTAAATGTTTCTAAAAGCTTAGTTTCACAGCTTTTACCAGATTAATACAAACTGACCATACACATGACAGGTCCTGGTCCTTATTACCAGGTAGTTAAAAGCCTAAGAAGACACGAGCAGTATTTACTGCCCATCCTGAGAATCAAACTAAAATTAATTTGGACCAAAGAGTTTGTACAGACATGAAATGCATTTTGTGGAAGCACCATAACACAACCAAGAGGGAGCAAAGACCCTGCAGTCAGCTCTAGGCTACCTTGGTTACAGGTGCAAAGACCCTGGCTTGGCGAGTGCCTGGCAGGAGCTCCTCACTGAGATCCAGGTTCTACACAGAAAGTTTTAGTTTAATTTGCTTTGCCTGGGGTGTAGAGAGGTGGGGGTGGGTCTGTTCAACCAAGGAACAAGGGACAGGACAAGAGAAAATGGCCTCAAGTTGCGCCAAGGGCAGTTGAGATTGGATGTGAGGAAGAATTTCTTTGCTGAAAGGGTTCTGAGGCATTGGAAGGGGTTGCCCAGGGCAGTGGTGGAGTCCCCATCCCTGGAGGGATTGAAGAGTCGTGTAGACACAGTGCTGAGGGACATGGGTTAGTTGGGTACTTGTCAGTGTTGGGTTCATGGTTTAACTCAATGAGCTTAAAGGGCTTTTCCAATCGAGGCAATTCTGGGATTCTGTGGGAGGCGGTTTCAGCCAACCAATACAAAATACAGGTCTCTGTGATAACCCCACACACACTCCAGAGACCTGCTGGTCACGTGGCCTCCCAACCCTACATGAGATTTTGGAAAATTGCCTAAATTACAGAAACTGCTACCACCATAGGAGGAAAGAAGCACATTTCACACAAAAGACCCCTTACATGCTTTGGAAACGAATGTGACCTGCACAGGTCTGACAGATGAGAATCTCATAAAAACCTCTTAAATAGTTCCCCCTACAAAAGGTCCTAAAATACTTTAAGTGGCATTACTGGCTCTGACAAAGTTCAAAGTTAGTTAAAGGGCAAAGTGGAAGTTGCTATTCACATTGCAACTGTTTTACTGTGCCTAGGAACAATGTTCCTAACCCACACAGACCACAATACTCAGAAGATTTAAAGATGACATTTTAGCCTCCAACATCCAAACCAAAGGCACTTGGCGTGAGTCATTGACTGCTGGAAAAGAATAGGCTAAACCCAAAGTTTTTTTGAAGTTACATAGAATCTAGATAATTTCAAGTGTCTGTGCAAAAACCTCCACTTTCACAGAATCCCAGAATTGTCTCTATTGGAAAAGACCTTTAAGATCATAGAGTCCAGTCATGAACCCAACACTGACAAGTCCCCGACTAACCCACGTCCCTCAGCACTATGTCTACACGACTCTTCAATCCCTCCAGGGATGGGGACTCCACCACTGCCCTGGGCAACCCCTTCCAATGCCTCAGAACCCTTTCAGCAAAGAAATTCTTCCTCACATCCAATCTCAACTGCCCTTGGTGCAACTGGAGGCCATTTCCTCTTGTCCTGTCACTGGCTCCTTGGTTAAACAGACCCACCCCCACCTCTCTCCACCCTCCTTTCAGGGACTTGGTTTCTTTCTTTCACCATTAAGCTCTTCATAGCTTTGCACAGGGAAAACACTCCAATTATACTTTCTAGTTGTATGTTGTGACATTGTCAAGTTGGAAATTGCAACATTCTTGGAATGATGTAGGTGGTTATTTCAAAAGATTGCTTTCCTTCCACCAGAAATGTAACAAACCACAGAAATTCCTGGTGCCAGAAGAGTCGTGACTTAAGCATTCAAAAATATCAGGTCTGGGATCAAATCTTCCTTATCCCTTCAAAAATAACTGTAGCATGGCAGCTGCTGCTAAATTAATTAAATTTATATTTTATGATACTGCTTTGCTCTTGAGGATTTTAAACAGGAAGATATGTCAGAGTCTGAACTGGAATTAATTTGGAGAAGTAAAGCCTTTGCCAGAATAAGATCCTTTTTTGTTCCTCAGCTGGCTTCCTTGTGCATGTTTGAAATCACAAACTGTTGTAGGCAATGCCATCTACTGGCACAACCACATCAAAGCCCGATTCCCAGCAGAGCTGGGTTCCTCTTGTGAGCTGGCACAATGCTGACACCCACAGCAGTTTTAACTGACACAGTATTTCTATTACACTCTAAAAAAACAAACAAAACCAAAAAACCACTTCTAAATACCATGCAATTCCATACAGATAACTCTTAGAGCAAACCAGCCACTGCAGGTGGCAAATACAAGTGCAGTCAGGACCAGAAATACAGTCTAAAAAATTCTGACCTGTTCTTTGGGCCGTGTTAATTACTACATAGGAATTTTGTAATCAGAATGTTCTGAATATGATTCTACTCAAACTAAAGCCAGTTTATCTGAACTAAAACATGTTTCTTTCAATTAACAGCTTTGAAAGAAAGGGCTTAAGTGTGCTAGAGGACCTGTTACCTTTCTTTACCTACTTTATATACAGGCCAAGAGCATCCTGGCCTGGATCAGCACCAGTGTGGCCAGGAGGAGCAGGGGAGTTCTCTTTTCTGTCCTGGGCACTGGTGAGGCCGCAGCTCGAGAGCTGGGTTCAGTTTTGGGCCCCTCACTCCAAGAAGGACATGGAGGTGCTGGAGCGTGTCCAGAGAAGGGCAACAGAGCTGGGGAAGGGTCTGGAGCACAAGTGTGCTGAGTTCCCAGCTGAGGGAACTGGGGTTGTTGAGCCTGGAGAAAAGGAGGCTGAGGGGAGACCTTGTGGCTCTGTCCAACTCCCTGAAAGGAGGGTGGAGAGAGGTGGGGGTGGGTCTGTTCAACCAAGGGACAGGACAAGAGGAAATGGCCTCAAGTTGTGCCAAGGGCAGTTGAGATGGGATGTGAGGAAGAATTTCTTTGCTGAAAGGGTTCTGAGGCATTGGAAGGGGTTGCCCAGGGCAGTGGTGGAGTCCCCATCCCTGGAGGGATTGAAGAGTCGTGTAGACACAGTGCTGAGGGACATGGGTTAGTCGGGGACTTGTCAGTGTTGGGTTCATGATGGGACTCGATGATCTTAAAGGTTTTTTCCAACTGAGGCAATTCTGTGATACTCATGCAAAGAACTGCCCGATCTCTACAAGGCATCTGGAATCAGAGTTAATTCACTGGCCCCTCCTGCCAGCACAGAGCCTGTACCACACCCACAGCTTAATAGTGACACTTTCCTAAAATCTAGGTGCCTCCCACCCACCAGTTTGAAATGCATCAAGACAGGAGTCTCCTAATCTCAGCTAACAGCATCCACACAGATCTGTAAGGCAGTAACAGAAAGTTAAGAACCGAGAAGAATAACGTGAAGCTCTGAGTCAGTTTGTCAGCAGTCTTCCTGCATCACTGATTTTCCTGTGTGGGAAAAAGCTTCTGTCCAAGGACCTCAAGGTCATTGCTGAGGGTGGGTTAAACAACTCCATATTACATTGTGTTCCACAGACCACACACACTCACAGACAGTTATATTGCAACTCAGTGAAAGGAATAAAATATCTAAGAGGAAATGGGGGGAAAGATGCTAAGAAGACCACAGGTGCACTAACCTGATCATAAGCAACAGTCCCACCAAGGCCTCAGTCAGGCCCAGGCCTGGGAAAAAAACCCACCATGTCAAAAATCCACACCCTGCAGTCAAGACATCACGCTGCCTCCCTCCCAACGTGCTCCTGTGAAGCCAAACTGAGGGAGTGTGTTAGAGATGAGGCTGGGGACAGAAGGGACTACCTGGAAGAACGAGTGGATGGCTGCTGTGGCTTCACTGCGGATTCTCAGGAGGGAGCCCAGCGTGTTGTTCCTGCATCGCAGGTGAGGGAACTGTCGGACATACTCCAGCGGGTGCCTCTCCTTCATCTTGAAGGGGAAGGACTGAAAACAACAAGGAAAGAGAACCAAGAGGATGAGAACTTGTAGACAACGTAGTTTTATTGCCATTCATGGAATATCATCTCCGCCTACCAAAACTCACTCAGTATTATCGAGCAGAGAAGAACTAGATGCTTGTGTCCACCTTTTCTAGTTATTTTATCCCTGGAAGTGTTGAAGGCCAGGCTGGATGAGGCTTTGAGCAACCTGGTCTAGTGGAAGGTGTCCCTGCTGATGGCAGGGGGGTTGGAACTGGATGAGCTTTAAGGTCCCTTCCAACCCAAACCATTCTGTGATTCTAAGTGTGCCTGTGGCAGATACAGTTCCTCCACCTGCACAGTCTGGAGTATTTAGCTAGTCCCACTTCTTCTCCAATTTGTATCCCAGCCAGATTTACCAGGTAAACCACCTGGCACAGGTAACTGATTCAGGGTGCGACAAATGCAGACTCTTAGGTGCCAGCATGTGTGCCAGTTTCTGCCCCTCAAGAGAGCTTTCATGGGTATTCCATGTTTCTCCTTTGACATACCCTATAGACACTGCCTGCAGGAGCACTCAAATCATAGAATCATAGAATGGTTTGGATTGGAAGGGACCTTAAAGCTCATCCAGTTCCAACCCCCCTGCCAGCAGCAGGGACACCTTCCACTAGACCAGGTTGCTCAAAGCCTCATCCAGCCTGGTCTTAAACACTTCCAGGGAGGGGGCATCCACAACTTCCTTGGGCAACCTGTTCCAGTGTCTGACCACCCTCACAGTGAAGAACTTCTTCCTCATATCTAATCTAAACCTCCCCTCTTTCAGCTTAAACCCATTTCCCCTTGTTTTGTCATTAACTGCCCTTATGAAAAGTCCTTCCCCAGCTTTCTTGTAGGCCCCCAACTTCAAGAACATCCTCTCTGAAGCATGCTTTGCTGGATACTTGGACCTTTTGAAATTAATTTCCAAAGCAGTCCTACCAGTTGGACTCCTGCTGCAGTGACATACCCAAATATCACAAGGTCCCACCACACGGATGCTTTCAGCTTTCAGCTCCACGTTTTGCATCTTGTGAGGGCTTTTGACCAGTTTCCCTTGCACCTCCACTGCGCTTCCAAACGTCAGGTCCCTAAGAAACCAAGAAAAAACAACAACTAACTAGGTGCTGAGACAAAGTCAACTGTATTCAGAAGAGAGATTCCTGTTAATATAGCTGAACCACTCGAGATCACAAGAGATACTGTAGTCATAGGGCTTAATCAATTAAATTAGAAATTATTAAATATATAGCTGGGAATGTGAATAGATTCATAGAATCACTAAGGTTGGAAAAGACCTCAAAGATCATCAAGTCCAGCTATCAACCCAACACCAAGGTGCCCACTAAACCATGTCCTGAAGTGCCATGTCTACATGGTTTTTTAACATGTCCAGGGATGGGGACTCCACCACTGCCC